>NW_010310955.1:1329-30464 GCF_000700745.2 Antrostomus carolinensis
GAGAAGGGCTTCTCTTGGGGAAGCAGCGGCGGCAGGGAGTGTTCTTTGTTCTTTTTCCTTCTTTTTTCTTCCTTTCTTCCTTCTTTCCCCTCTCTGCCTCCAGCGAACTCCAGATCACAGCCTGTCCTTCCTGGCTGGCTGCTAGGGTAGTATTTTGACATCCTGGTCTCAGTGGTTTTACACATTGCTGTCTTAACACCTTCAATAAGAGAAAACACTCGTGGCGTGGCAGAGAAAATCCTTTTTAAAAGACAAAGCTCAGGCTTTCCATAATAATCCTCCTTTTTGGACAAATGCATGTACTCTCTCAGTTCATATTTATTTTTTTGGTGAAAAACTCCCTCCAAATAACGTGTACATCTTGTGCAAAACCAGGACAGCTACGAATCCAAGAGGTTCCTATGTTTGAACATAAAAATTGCTGAGGAGCTGCTTTAGAAGAACAGTTGTGAGCTTGAGTGGGGAAAGCCCTTATCTCTAGCAGATAATACTTCCTAAAAATTATTTTCATGCAGAAACTTTAATCAAAGCAAATAAAACCATTGACTGTATTTTTAAAGCTGAACTTCAGTCACAGTCAGCAGAGTCTAAGGGAAGAAATTGTAGCTTTTTGCAAAGAAAAAGATGAGTGACGCAGTTTTTATTTATTTGAATACACATAAATAATCACATCTTCACAAATCACATCTTCACATTCTGTGATTCTGTGATTTGTGAAGATGTGTTTTATTTACACGTCCACCAAGAGGGGTGCTGGCTGCTGTGAATTACTGGGTCTTCAATGAAGCCAAACAGCCATGCTGCTGGCCCATGTGCTCCATCACAAAACCCATCTGCTCCTGGTCTCTTGCCTTTGCAAGAAAATATCCTCACAGTGTTAAAAACATCATGATATCTTTCAGGTCACTTGTGTCTATAGCAAAGAATCCTGAAGGTAGCTTAGTCAGAAAAGAGGTTCTTTTAAGTGTTTTCTTACCTAACAGCTAGTTCCCCAACTGCCCAGCTCTTTTGGCTTCAAGGCAACTTTGGGCCTTATCTTCACACTTAAATTTGGCAATCTGACTCAGATACCCATATATTACTTTTGCTCCAGCTCCAGTGTGCTACAGGGCTGGATCCTACACCTTTTGAAATCAGAGACAGTGTTGCCAGACTTGTCTGAATTATTCCTGATGTGTTCATTTCTTTGATGCTTGCTTTTCTTTATTTAGATAAGTTCTGGTGCAATGATTCACCTGTGCATAGAAGTCTGAATGGCAGATTGAGTGCCTGGAAAGCTTGACTTTCCGAGCATTTTAAGAAGTTGATTGACTTCTATAATATGGTAGCTGGTAAAAGATTATACCTTTCAGAGCTGTGTTACCTGAACTTGATCAACGTTGCACGATGGTTTAAATACTATGAAGTGCATCTCCAGCAGACAGGGGCTGCGTCGGTCTGAGGGAAAATGCTCGCAGAATGCAAATATGAGGAGTGGAACTGTTTGTCTCTGAGAACTGCTGCTGAGTAACAGGGAAGAGGAAAATCAGAATGCAGTCGGATATTTCTATCTGTTTGGAGTTGTGTCAATTGGAATTAAGTATAACATCCAGAATAATTCACTGTAGTGATGACAAGTGCATTGAATCTCAGTGTGTGTCCCACCAAAACCTCTGGGATGAGGAGAGCGACAGTGTAAACAGAAATTACTACAGTGGGCTAGAAATGGCTCATCGTGAACAGTACCCCACACCCAGGGAAGATGAGGTGAGACTCCCTTGCACTTCACCATAAGCAAGATCCCACTTTAAATTTTGTTTCATCATAAAAGGTCGGTTAGCAGAACTGTGTGTAGACATTATTTCTCTGTTGAGTTCTCATCCAGCTTTTACAGAAAATCCTTATTAACTCAGAAAGAACATTTTGATGGAGGCAGAACTCATTTTAATTTCTTTTGATAGAAAGAAGGGTTTACAAATTCACAGGAGGACTGTCACTCTCATGTGAAATGAAAGGCTGTCTGTGCACTGAGATATGCATGTGCATTTCAGAGCTGAAAATCAGCTCTTGTTTTCAGGCAGTACCACGCACCTTGAGAGCAGAGCCACCGCTGTGATTCGGGGCTGAGCAGTGCCAGGAACTGATACTTAAGTTCATTTCTAAGAGCAGTAAGTGGAAACGCTTTGGAAAACAGGAGTGAAAATATTCATGTTTTACAGAAACACTTGTAATGCTTTAAACTTAGCTGATTTTTTAATTATTGTAGGATCTTTCAGCCTGACCATGGATTACTACCTCTTGTCTGTCTTTTGCTTTGGAGTTACACAGCCAGAACTAATGGCTGCTGGGCTCCAGATAGAAACCAGGGCTGATTTCTCAGAGCTGTACCCAGCAATGTTCTGCCTGCTCTTGCTCTCTGTCCGCATTTGTGAGGATGGTTCGTTTTCATCAGTTTGTCAGAGTGTTTTTTTGCTCGAGTGTTTCTTAAGTGGGCAGAGTATTCACTTTACTTGCAGTATGGGAATGAGTTAAAGTATATTTGGTGGTGAACAAGGAATATCAGTTGTTTGTTTTCAAAGCTGGGTATGTTTTTCTTTAGCAAGGAGGGATGACCTAGAATATTCTCTTCCCATGGCCATGACCCCAAATCCCCACGCTCCGGTACATAAATCATTCACTGCTAGTAGTATCACTCTATGACCCCTGTTTAGCCCTCAGCAACAGCAACCATTGCACTCTCTGCTGAGTTAGGAACACACCAACTGGAAACTTTGTGTAGGTTGCAGCTGGGGTTTGAAATGTTCCCAGTTGCTTGCTGCATGGGCAGCCAAAGCCCTCGCTTGCAAGCCAGAGGGAGAGAGCGGCAGCGCTGGCCCTGGGGCGGTGGTGGAAGCCCAGCTGTTCTCATGGAGCTGAAGCAGCGCTGGGATTTTTCCCAGCAAACTCACTCCATATCCTGTGAAAAGGCCGTCTCCTGTATCTGCCCTTGCATGGAGTGTGTCCCATGAGTGCATGGGCTTTTGAGAGTGAAAAGGGTAAAAAGCACCTTCTGCTCAGAGTGCTTCGTGTTACTCCTAGGGCATCTTTGTTGATACACAGACCACATATATTTGTGCTACTCTTTCCTTTTGTCTCTGCCTTTGCATCCTCTGCTCTGTGAATAACAACTGTGACTGTTTTTATAAATGAATGTCCTTTTCCCTTGTGGAGGCCACAGTTAAATTGATCAATTTCTTGCCATTTTTACTCTGCGGCTCTGAATTTAAGCAGGAACCAGAGGCAATGGATCTGTTTGTCCCCAGATCCGGGAAGGCTTCTTGCACTGTTTTAGATGATGCTACCTTAAAATACAGCAGGTTTTTATCTTCCTTCAGCTTGTATCTCGCCACAACTCTTGGATCCAGTGGGTGATAGAGAAGTCGCCGGAGGGTACCTAGTTTCAGTTCTCTCTGCTCACAGTTGAGGCTTGTGAAACCTACCCTATCTCTAGACTTATTTTTTCAAATGGTGATCACAGCTGTCTCACTTGGTTCTGCTCTCCACTGGTGTGTGTTGCTTGAGCCAAACAATTAAACTTCATACCTCCCCAGGGCAGGGAGAGGGCTGCGAACACACACCTGGCCATAGAGACTCTACAGAAGATTTTTCTTTCTCGAATGCTGTCACTCCTTTCCTTCTCTTTCCACTCATTTGGGTTTTTGCTCTGCTTTTTTTTACTGCCCTCTCTCTCATTCATCTGCCTCACTCACTTGCCTCTCATCTGCTCTTTGGCCTGCTTTGTATTGTTTATTCCTGAAAAAATTCTGAGTCTCTTCTCGAACATGCCCTGTCCCTCCCAGAGTGCACAGAGTCCACAAGCATGTGTCAAACTGGATTAAGCTAAAACAGAAAAAGGCACAATCTTGTGGCCTCAGAGAAGTTCCTCATGACTCGTTCTTCTGCTTCAAACCAATACTGCACCTCAGTGTAGCTGAGGTAGCTCCTGTGCAGGGAGAAGACTTGACTCTTGTCCTGCTGGCATTGATGAATTGCCCATTCCCAGCTAGCCAAATCAAGGCAAGGATGTGTGCATTTACCCCTGCCAAATATTTTTCCTTTTGCTTCACTTACATGAACTGGGGGAGCTTCAGTTTGGACACATCTTACACAGTTTGGTGACATTTTTCTTTTGCCATGCTTTTGTCTCTGAATCTATTTTATAAAGAGACTGCTTTTGGCAACAGCACAGAGACTGCCTGGCTGCTTCTGAGCCTTCTCCTTTCTTTTTGAACTTCTCCCAGTAAGAGAGGCTACTCTCAGAAACCGTGCTGCCTTCACCAAATCATGTCAGTGTCTCTAATTCCCATTTATTTGATATTTTTCTGCTTTCTAATTAACTTTTTTCTATTAGTAACCCTCCATCATAAGGTCTCAAGGGAATCCAGTCTTAACTCTGAACTTCTATTTCTTTTAGTTTTGTAATCTCTTATATCCTTAACTAACAGTTGATCTGTGTGTCTTTGGAGATCAGATGCCTTTTAAAACTTCTGTTTCTCATAAGGAGATCTGAATCTTATCAGGAAGATGAAATCATGGTGCTTTTTTGCTTGCCTTTGCCCCTACTCACATGGGCAATCTATATTTCCTTAGATCTGTGTGTGCTGTATTGCACGGAGGTCTCAAATTACCCAGACAGATAAGCCTGGAATTCTTTCAAAACATCTATTTTGCTCTAGTTCAGCTCTTACCCCAACCTTCCTTATTGCAATGATAGGACTCTTCAGAGAAAGTACAGTTTTCATCAATAAGTTTAAAGCCCCCTAATTGTTTTTACAATGTAAGATTCGTTGCAAAATCGATACCTTGTGCATGAAACCACTTCTGTGTGCGCTCATGTCTTTTTTTTTAAGCGCTGTGTATCCACCAAGTGCTGTTACAGGTTTTGTGCGTGCAGATACACAAACACAAACAGTAACTGACTCAAAACCTGTAGCAGCTCTGAGCATAATTCCTGCAGACTTTCATGCCTGTGCAATACCCAGCAAGACCCGCTGGTTTTATTTTATCTCCTTGCCGTGATGAAGACCAGCGCTGAGTTCCTTTTCTGTGTGGTAACAGCGCTTCCCGTTCTCCCCAGCACCCCTGCTTTCTTTTCTGGGTGTGTCTCTTTTCCAGAGTCTCCCTTTTGCTCTCTCAAAGGGAGGGAAGGTGGATGCTTTGAGGAGCAGTGGGACAGCCCGGCAGGTAGCAGCCCCTGCTCCTCAGCTGCAGTGAGCGCTGCGCCCTCGGTGATGCTGGGGACATGACTCCTGCAGGCTCCAGCTTCTTCATGCCACTCACTGTCCCTAAATAGCTAAATAATGGTTTAGAGGCAGATCTTGACCCTCACTGCCCTGGCCACTTTCTGCTCAGTATAAAAACTCCCTGTGAAGAAACGTCAGTTGGAAAGATTTATTTTACCTGTTTAATTACAGAATCTTTGCGTAACAGTTTCTTTCTCTTCGGATCTGCTGTATCACTATTCAAAGGAACTAGTATTGCGCGTTGTGAGTTTAGGGGTTGTAGTAAATTCCTTGCCCACATCACAGCAATAGTAGGAGACTTATTCAATTTGTATATTAGTGTTAGATGTATAAAGTTCTTGTGTAAGATGTGCAATCTAAGCACTGCTGGTATTTCCTACTCTTGCTATATAGCCTATATAGCTATATATACTCTTGCTATAGAACCTGTCCCAAAGACAAGAGCTTTACTTTCCAGTTGCTGATTCCACCTCACGTTGTAAAGACGGGAGAGATGATGAGTTCACAGTGACAGTTGTTTTCTTGTCGATTTATCAGTGTAATACTTATGCTACTTCTATTTCAGCTGAAATGTATTTTCCACATACACACATTCAGACAATGGCTGTGTATCTCTAAAATAATTATGTCACCTCTGTGTTAGTTCTGAGTTCTCCAAGAAGAGTGGGTCAGGAAGACTGCCAACCTCATTCTGCTGTCATCATCTGAGGTAACACGATGGTCCTTAGTACGTCCGTAATTAAGCTTTCAGTGAAATTTTTCATTAAAGCTGGACCAAATTCCAGGAGCTTCGCAAATAATTCTTGTACTTGGCATAAAGGTCTTTCAGAAAGACATCTGACTTCTCCTTGTAGTATTTATTTTTAAGAAAGAATATTTCCTTGCTTATGCTGGATGCAGTTGCACAAATGCTTCACCTTTGGAAGGATGTGCCAATGCTTAGTCTTTTCCCCTTCTTAACCTCATGGATGCATTCACCACATGCTGCAAAGGCCAGTTCTCTCTTCTGCTGACCGGGGACTGGTGCCTCTCTAGAACACTGCTGAGCCCCTGCGCTTTCAGGAACAAGATCTACTTTGGCAGAGTCACTTCCAGATGAAGGAGGCTGTCTCCCAGAGGGGGTTGCTGGCAGCAGCATCCCCATGTTTCCCTCCATGTGTCAGTTTGCAGTGGTGTTTGTGTAATCAATTCCAGCCCCATCCTTCTGGTAGTAAGATCAGAGCATCTCGGAGAGTGTGGCTGGACACGTGCCCTGGAGGTGATGGCAAGGAGGCAACAGAGGTGGGGAGAGCTGATGAAAGGCAGTGCCCACTCCCCTTCCTGCCTGCTGTTTCACAGCTGACATGGGGTAATAACACGGGTGAGCAGCCCTCGGCTGGCAGAAACTGCAGTGTAGGAGCCTGTCTCAGAGGACAACACAGACCCGGCTCAGTCACGGGCAGCACGTGGCTCTCTGTGGTCAGCGTTTGAAACTTCACAAGGCACGCAGCAGGTCTGGGGACAGGCACCAAACCAAACCATGAACAATGCATAGCAGTGCTCTGCATGACTTGCCGGTGACTGAAATCCCGCTCCCTTGGAGAGAGACCTGTCCCTTCCAGGTGAGCTGCCTCCTCACCAGGTGAGCTGGTGGAGAAATCACTTCTCTCAGCTTAACTGCCTCTTTCTTCCCCGAGTTACTAAGAGAGCATAGGGTAGTCTTTAACCTCACTCCTTTTTTAAAACCATGTAGTGAAATCCTGGCTGTGCTGAAGTCCATTGGAGTTCTGCCACAAAGTCCATCACAGCTGTATTTTCAGTTGGCTTTTCCCTCAGCCAGACACTGTTCTTTTTATTGTGCTCTGCCAGATCCATTTGGTCATTCTTTTTCCATTCTTCCCCAAATTCACAGGGACTTGGAATGGGCAGTTCTGGTTTTTAACACCCCATATGTGAGATCTTCAAGAAAGGGGATCTTCAGAAGGCAACTGAGTGAAGTTTTGTGTGTGTACAACCTGCACTACTGGAAACAGTCAGCTCTTCCCACTTCCCTTTCCTATCCAGCACCTGCAGAGCTCTCTACTCCAGTCTTATTTCCCACAGGCCACAACCTGGCTTGTTGGAGCTGCCAGCAAAGCTCCTCTTGTCCTCAGGAGAAAGGATACTTGTGCCCACACTCACAGTACTGAAAATTTGTCTTGAAAATCTGTGGATATTGGGAAAGCAGGACACTACTTTCAAAGGAGACTGTGGTGAAGGACAGCACTCCTCCAGCCTGCTGTTACCTTGTTGGGAATTAAGGCAGCAGGTCTTGACTGGGTTGGTGAGTGGGCAGGGTGTGCTAAAGCGAGCTGGTCCTTCACAGTCCCCGCAACTTCACATTCTCTCTGGCTACAAGGTCCCTTCGGCCTCTGCAGGTGAATGTTACTTGTGCACTGTACTCCCTCCTGTCACACTATCATCTGATGTGTCTCAGAGCTCATTGCATAGACAAATCCTGATGTGTTGCAAACTCACTTCTTAAACCACATGTTCCTGTTTGTTTCAGCTCTTTGCTTCTCCCTGTCTCCTCAGGATCTGTGTGTTTTTTCTCTCCAGCCCAAGAGGAGAGGGTAAATGTGTGGACTGGAGATATCCCCATCAAGTACAGTCCATAAAGTCCTTACCAGCCCTGGGGCACTGACATGAGTTCTGCATTTCCACAGATAGGTCCTGAATAAAACTGACAACCAGCCAGGGATACCTGGGATGTGTTTATTCAGATGGAGCTTCCTTGACCAGTGAAAGGGGCACTAGACAGGGAGACTGTGAGCTCTGGTCCCAGCCCTGCCTCAAGCTTTCTCAGTGATATCAAGCAAATCCTTCCTCCTTCAGTCCACAGAACACTTAAGAGCAGGGACTTTATCCCTGTGGGTGCAGGAGACAAGCAAATCACTGTGCTGGAAGCGCTGAGGTCAGGCAGCTCAGGCACTGGCAGTGGCTGTGGAAGATGGGGGTGTCTCAGTGTGACTCCAAGCAGGGTCAGCTAGAGCAGGTTGCCAGCTGGGTTTTGAATGTCACCAATGATGGAAACTTTGTTTCAGTGTTCAAATACTCTCAGTATGAAAGAATTTCTTCTTATGTTTAAGTGGAATTTCCTGTATTTCAGTTTGTGCCCATTGCTCTTGTCTGTTCACTGGGCACCACTGAGAAGGGCCTGGCTTCATCTGCTTTACACCCTCCCGCCAGTTATTGATACACATTGATTAAGCTCCCCCTGAGATTTTTGTTGTCTAGGCTCCCAGCTGTCTCAGCCTCTCCCCCATACATGAGAAGCTTTAAGACCTTAAGCGCTTTTGTGACCCTTCATTGGATCCATGGTGTGCATGACACTGGACACAGCACTCCAGAGGTGTTTCACTAGTGCTGTGTCAAGAGGAAGGCTCACCTCCCTCAAGCCTGGAAAATCATTACTGACAATTTACTTCCCTTTGCACAAAGAAGCTCCTCTCTCCCCTCCCACATCTCCATGCTAGGACTGAGAGATTAATACCCTCCACGTACCTGCTGGAATTCACACCCTGCCTGGTCTTTACTGCAGTTTGTTCCTGTCTTTTTCTTCCTTTTTATACTACTCTGCTCACTTTCTTCTTGTTCTGTTTTGGTTTTCTGTCACTCTCTGCCATTGCCCCTCTCCCAGCTTGCCTTGCCTTCACTCTTTTTTCTCTGTAGCAAAATCCATTGATTTAATCTTTCAACATCAGGGCTCCAGCTGATGCCCAACCTTGATACCCCACTGCTTACACCCATCCCTTTTGGCCCTTTGTATTTCCAACAAGACCTTTTTTTTTTTTCCCGTTTGAAAATGGCCACAACTGCTTCATTACATTGAGGTCCCTGTGTACATCCCACTGTGTTTCTTCCCAAAGTACTCATTTAGTCCAGAGCTGCTTGAAACTCTTCTGTGCTGACGTACCCAAGAGCAGATCCTGACCTGATCTGCCTTGGGATGTGCTGCCATGCAAGACATCAGTAGGTTTTTCTCCCATGCTGCTAGTCCAGCCCTGGTCTTCTGGAACAACATCCTTGATGTCAGTATGTCTATTCTGGGTTTAGGTGGAAAGGAGCTTTAGTCTTCTCACATAAATGACGTTAATGAGAAAGCTGTCATAAATCATTATCTCTGGATGTGATTGTACAGTTGTGCAGCTCTGGCTGCTCCATCCGCTGCCACAGGTAACATGTTCCAGTGAGTGAGGATTGTTTTCCTGAGATAAGAGATGTGTCGTCATAGCAAGATTTGTCAAGCGTCTCATAGCCTTGTGCAGGTGATTCGGATGCTGGTGACATCAGGGGGACTAATTGGACCCAAATGGCTGCACACGCAAGACCCAAATATTTCAAGTGACTCTTTTACCCTCCTTGAAGCTTTTGCAATGGACAATTGGACATTTGAACCTGAGAGACTTACACCGATCAAATTCTTCCTCAGTTAAGTGGGACTGACTTTCTACCAGCGTGGGATTCAGCTCTCTGTGCTTGATGGAAATAAACTGGATCATACGATTGAATTGGCAAGGAACTAACCAGTTTGATCCGAGACTTTCTCCCCCACCTATAACGTTTTGTTCTGCTGGTGCTGAACAGTCTTTTTTCTGTCTCTAGGCATTAAAGAGGAGGACAAAGAGTGAGCACTCAGGACATGGTTTGGTGTGTTTAGGGCATAAGAAGATTATACTTTCAGCTTTGCTGAACCCACATTGTTTTAAGTCCCAAACACTTATGAGCTAGGTCTTCTTCTGAAGTTATATTCAATTTAACTCATGTGTAGTCTGACACGGCAGACATCACTTTCCTAAGTGTCACCTGTGACTTCTTCAGTTTGTCTGAGAGTAACAGTCTCCTCCCTTCCATGTGGCTGGCGCTCAACTAGAAGTAATTTCCTTGTTACGTTGTGACCAACAACTAACCCAGCTCTTATTACTGTTCATTCAGGATCACAGAATCACAGAATCACAGAATCACAGAATGTTGGGGATTGGAAGGGACCTCGAAAGATCATCCAGTCCAACCCCCCTGCCAGAGCAGGAACCTAAATGAGATCACACAGGAAGGTGTCCAGGCGGGTCTTGAATGTCTCCAGAGAAGGAGACTCCACACCCTCCCTGGGCAGCCTGTCCCAGGGCTCTGTCACCCTCACTGGAAAGAAGTTTCTTCTCAAGTTTAAGTGGAACCTCCTGTGTTCCAGCTCACACCCATTGCCCCTTGTCCTACCATTGGGCATCACTGAGAAGAGCCTGGCTCCATCCTCCTGACATTCACCCTTTACATATTTATAAACATTAATGAGGTCACCCCTCAGTCTCCTCTTCTCCAAGCTAAAGAGCCCCAGCTCCCTCAGCCTTTCCTCAGCAGGGAGATGCTCCACTCCCTTCATCATCTTGGTGGCTCTGTGCTGGACTCTCTCCAGCAGTTCCCTGTCCTTCCTGAACTGTGGGGCCCAGAACTGGACACAATATTCCAGATGTGGCCTCACATGATGAAAACATCTTTGTTTTTTGTTTTCATCCTCACAGGATGAAAAACAAAGAAGGGATTGAATTTGTTCTTATCATCTGAGCTGTATTTTTGTTTGTGGTAAGGATCAATGAGTTCAAGTCCTGGCTGTAACTGAGGAACAACCAAGCATAGTTTTATGAGAAACTATCCACAAACTGAAATGTTATGCAGGGCACATGGTTTTGTCCTCGTGGGGGGAAACAGTCTCAGGGTTCAGCTCTCAGGCAGATAATGACTGAGAGGATGAGGCACTTCTGACTGTCTCCAGATGTCCTAGAGTATATTCACTTTAATTGCCTCAGTTATTTTTAGTGAATGGAAGTAAACTGCTCATCCAGGAGGTAGAGAAGCTGTGTTCTTATGTCTGTAGCAAATCCCATTCAGAGAGTAATAATAGCAGGAGAAAGGACAACAGTATCAGAAATGAGGTGATCTGCAGTGTAAGGTTGTCCTAGACTCAGAATTGTAGCAGAATTTAGGTTGGAAGGGACCTCTGAAGGTCCCTTGTCCTGCCATCTGCTTAAAGCAAGGCCAACTTCAGTGGTAGAGGAGGTTGTTCGGTGCCTTACCCATTTGAATTTGAAGACTTCCAAGGATGGAGATCCCTCAGCATCTCCAAGTCCTTGTTTCAATGTTTTGCTATCCAACTCTGACTTTTTTTCTTCTATAACCAAGTGGAATTGCGCTTATTGCAACATGTGCTGATTCCTTCTTGTCTTCTTTACCTTACACCCCCAAGAACAGCCTTGCTCTGACTCCTTTGCAGCTCCCCATTAGTGGGATATAAGTCCTCTCTTAGCCTCTCTTTGTCAGGTTAAACAAACTCAGCTCTGGGGAGAACTGGTTTGTGCTCTTCTATTCCTAGGTTGCCCAAGGAAGTTGTAGATACCCCCTCCCTTGAAGTGTTGAAGGCCAGGCTGGATGAGGCTTTGAACAACCTGGTCTAGTGGAAGGTGTCCCTGCTGATGTCAGGGGGGTTGGAACTGGATGATCTTTAAGGTTCCTTCCAACCCAAACCATTCTATGATTCTATGATTTCCATTCCACCAGTACCTCCAGCTCCACTTCCTCATGTTTGAGTTTCTTGTACTACCTCTGGGTACCTCATCCTACACAGCCCCTTCTGAGTGCACACCAGTCTCTGACCTGACCTTTCCTGCCCAGCTGGCTCTGTTATATGAAGCTAAGTGGTATATAGCATTTTAGTGTTATCCACGCTGCCATCTTCCTCTTTACTCTGAGTGATTGCGCTCTTGACACTAAGAGTGTCTTCTACAAGTGTTCAAAATGAGCCCAAACCACTATGGGCTAGTAAATAATGGTCCTAATACAATCTCTGTGACTGAAAAATGACTCTTAGCATTTCTGTACTGCAGATACTATTAAATGGTCATCTGATGCTTAATAGATCTTGGAGATATGTACTGAGGGCTCAGTTCTGCCAACCTGCTGTCTTTAGAAAATGTGTTGTCTCCCAACAGGATGTACTGGATGCTGGTGCCAAATAGACAGACCTCATTAGCTTCCCACATCCTCCCCAGTCAGCAAGATCTGTAATGCAGAGGGGAGGTGTTTGCCTAAAAAAACCATCAGGGTTACTGGTGGTTGAATGAATCCTCTTTGCAGGAGGGAACCATGTAGTATCGCACAGGGCAGGGACCTCAGACCCCAGCTTCAGGTCCTTGTTCTGCCACTCATGTTCTGTGCAACCTTGGGCAAGGGGCTAAAATTTCAAACATATCCTGTGAGTTGGTGATCAGTTTGAGATACTTCAGGCATCATTGTAAAAGATGGTGAGCACCCACAGGTCTGTGTCAATGGGAATTCAGCATCTTTTGGAGAACACCAAATACCAGTTCCTCTTCTTCATTGAGGAATAACCATTGGAGCAAAGAAAAGGAGCCCTGACTTGAGACAGCAATAAGTATCTATCTCTTATTACTGCCACCTTCACTTCTCTCTGAGCCTATCTGAGCACAAAAAACCCCCTGTGCTCTCATGTCCCTGCATGTGACAAACCCTTTACTCCATACGTATCAGTATGTGTTCACATATACATATGATTGTTGATAGCCTCTATGCCTGCTCTCTCTATAAACAGTAAATAATCAAATAAGGTTAAAAATATTCATATTCTGTACAGCATGGTTGTGAATTAGTGTAATCCTCTTCTGGTGCCTCTGAGATCTTCCAAGAGTTTCTTTTGTAGAGCACATTAGTGTTGCAATTCATGGTGCACGAGGATAGCAGTCTGTAGAGGAAATTATTTGGAAAATGGAAGGGACTCAGGTCCCATATTATTTCTCATATGAAAGACCAGAAATATGGCATTTAAGAAATGCTAGTAGATATGAGCAACAGCATCATTCTCATCAATATGCAATGAAGGAATTTCTCCTCCTTACATCTTTCTTGGTACTGAGGTGACATTAGGCATATTCCCTCTGCCAAGAGAAAAGAACCTTTCAAACTCTCACCGTCTTTAAAATGCCACTGTCCCTTATAATCCACACAGGCCACTCCCTTCCTCCTTTCCCTGTGGCTCAAGAGATGGCTTGTGGCTGCACTAAGAAAATCAGTGCATTTCACGCTGTAATTGTTTCACTGTGTCCATGATAAATCACAGAGGGGAAAAAAAATCTTTTGAGTATCCACTCATCCAAGGGGAAAACACTGGATGCGACTGAACTGTGTGACATTTGTTTTTCTTAGGGAATAGCAGAGAGACCTCAGTACCATTAAAGAAATCTTTAGTGGAGAAAAAGCTAAGAGTAGGCTAATGGCTGTGTTGACATTAGCCCATAAAAATTGTTTAATCATTTTCTTCTGGACTCCTGAATTTCCTTCAAGAAACCCACTCCCACCACTGCCCTGTATTCAGCTTCTGCAGAAAAACCAGGGCTTTAAGGAGCACGGAGACCAGACTTCTAATCTGATTAAATCTTAAATAAATTTAGCTTGGGCAGGGCAGTTTTGGTATAACCTTTAGAAGAGCACAGTGCTTCAGTCTTAGGGCTCTGGTGTGTTCAGTGGTGAGTCTTTACAAAGGCAGAGCTTTATCTGGTGGAGAACAGTTCATCTGCACTGTCACCTGACAGCAAGGAAAATGATGGCAGATAACATAACCCCGGGGTGAAGTGAATTAGTGGAAGCATATGAAAAAAATAAACAATAGCTAGGCAAGCCTGGAAATACATGCAGCAAACACACAAAAAGCAACTGAGCTTTTAAGGCACTTTTTTTTGTTGTTATTGTTGCTTTTTTCTGTTTATGGTCGAAATCCAACTACTACTGGATTTGCACAGCTGCTGTGGAAGTGGAAATACTGAATGCCATCCTAGCTACTGTGTGAAAATATGTTGGTTTTTTTCCCTATTTGTCTCTCCCCAGGGCTCTGGCTGACATCTTAAGGCAGCAGGGACCAATCCCAATAGCACACTGTGAAAGAGAGACTATCTCGGCCATAGATACCTCTCCCAAAGAAAACACCCCTGTCAGAACATCTTCCAAAAACCATTACACCCCTGTGCGCACCTCCAAAAGTAACCCAGGTAAGTGCTCCTTTCCTGCTCTCTTTCCAGAGGTGGTTGTACCAGTAATGTGTTAGAAGTCAGCAGGACATCAGGCTTTACAACAGTGGATTTTGTAAATCTAAAATTAGGATAATAAATGACTTTAAAAGGCAATCAGCGCAGAGGAACGCAAGGATCAGCGGTGATGATTCTTTAAGGTTTTTGCTGAACAGCGTGGTTGTTCTCTCCAGGCATTTTAAAAATTCAGAATCAGTGAGGTATAAATTCAGCTTATACCAAAATGCTTGTATCAAACTTAGAACATTGTGTATTTCCAACAAAACACACAAGCTATAAAGCATAATTGGTCTCTCTGCACACAGCCGCTGAGCAGAAAGCAATCCACTTAATTGGGGCCACCTTATTCATTCAGGTGAGCTATAGGCATGTGCAGAGAGGAAAGTGTGGAAGGTGATCTGCTCCAGGCCAGGAGCTTCAAGCCACTGGCCTGAGGTCCTCCAGGAGCATTGGCCTGGGAATTGGGACACACAGTTTTTTTTTCCCAGCATCTGCTGGCTGGATGAATTTAGTCAAATAATTTGACTGCTCTTTGGCTTGATTTCCCCAGTGGCACAAGGATGCCAGCCTCTTAGGTAAAGATATTGTTCTGATTTATTTAATGCTTCATGTATTGATAACTGTCAAAACAGTGTCTCTATGGTTGCTGACCACCTTTGGTAAGTGGGGTGTGGTAGACTTGCCATCACTTGCCATCTCGCAGTTGCAACTGGATGTGTGCCTCAAAGATTTGCCCTCATTCAGTCACAAGCTATTCAGCGTCACATAGAAGTTTCTGGGTGACATTTCCTGACCTGTGTCACCTGGCGATCAGAGCAGGTTTTGCTAATGGTCCCTGCTGGGGAAGCTTCTGAAAGAAGCCAGCAGGATCTCAAACTGCTCCACAACCTGCGGGGCAAGATGTGCTCTGCTCTTTGTGGAAGGGGCCCCGTGCTGAGGGCAGTGATGGTTGGTTTCCATTGCCTCACTGCAGTGACTGTTAGAATGGTTTTGCTGCAATGTGCATCATCCTATGGAGACAGGACTAGGTGACCGTGTTCTCTGGAAGCCTCCCCTGCTGCTGGGAACAAAATAATTTACCTGAGAACTAAGAAGGATTTCTTTGCTCTCCAATTTTCACTCAGAGGCCAGTGAACCCTGTAATTTTGTATGTCAGAGAGTTATACCTATGAAATAAAATGTTGGACTGGAGAACAGTACATGAGGTGGGTTGTCAAGAGGAAGGTGATTTTACATATTTAGGGCTTGGAACTAGCTCTTAAGAGGGTCTGTGATTCTGCCCCAGGACAGAAACACAAGAAGTAAGTGTTGGTGAGTGAACGGGTGTAGGCACCATTAGAAGACAACTCTGACATAAGCCTTACGATGAGATGGATCCCCTTCTGAAGACATCCTGTCTCTTCCTGTTGGCTCCCATTGGTCAGTCAGGGCAGGAAAATCCTGAACACAGATGTGGAAGAAATTCTTTGCTTGCAGCAGAACAGACCAGCTGGGTGCTGGAAGTCTGAATTAGGTGTCATATTTGGGCACTGTCGAGTCTGCGAAAAGGCAAATGGGAAGGTTTGCGAGGGGAATTGCTAATTGCAGGATTCTTCTCTGGTGTCTTGTCAGTAGCCAGTGGCTCCAATGGACTTTTTAAAGACTTACTATGACACTAGTCGAGGCACACAAGGATGCAAGGACCAGAGCACAGGTATCGTGAGTGGGGTGCTAGTACAGATGGTCACACTACAAAGTGACAGCACCCGCTAAGGAGTCTGCTTGGTCCTTGCTGAAGACTGGGACATCGAATCATCATCATGGAATCATTAAGGAAAAGACCTTTGTGAGGAAAGCAAAATGACTGGGAAGGAAAAGGTAGGAAAAGCAAAATGACTGGGAGGGTAGGTTTAGATGAGATATTAGGAAGAAGTTCTTCACTGTGAGGGTGGTCAGACACTGGAACAGGTTGCCCAAGAAAGCTGTGGCTGCTCCTCCCTGGAAGTGTTGAAGGCCAGGTTGGATGAGGTTTTGAGCAACCTGGTCTAGTGGAAGGTGTCCCTGCTGATGGCAGGGGGGTTGGAACTGGATGAGCTTGAAGGTCCCTTCCAACCCAAACCATTCTGTGATTCTATGAAGAGGTGTGCTGTTAAAGATGATGGTCTGTTCATTCAACCTGTGCTTGCCTTTACATTTGCCCTTATCGTGTGAAGGAGAAAAGCCGTTAGAGTTCAGTCAGGGCTGAAACAGGCGAGCAACAGCCAACATGAGGCCACTAAAAGAAAATATTCACAAACCCAGCTAGGAAGTAGAGGGACTTTATTTCCAGCACAGCCTTCCACAGCCATTGGCAACTGTCGGGGTAATTGATCATTCTGCTTTGGGGCAGCCAGTTGGACTGAACGTCACAGCGAGCCCTTGCCAAAGGTGGGAAGGGAAAGCTTGCTCTTGTAGTTTGCCCAAAAGAACTTGTTCCTGGCTCTGTTGTGTCCGTTATTAACATGTCCTCGTATATCATCTAAGACAGAAAGCTAATCACCTACAAAAGATCATGAGCTCATAAACCAGCTATACAGTTAATATTTTTATCTTGTTTCATTTGCAGAATAAGGCAATGCTCTGTTATAACTCTAATCTATTACTCAGCTAATCTTCAGATTATTGCACTAATCAGATAATTGTTTGATGCTAGAATCTTTGAGGTTGGGAAGGAGGTGAAACTTGGAAAACAAGAATGGGTTATAGCACATTAAACTAAAATAAAGCTGGTAAGCCCCAGTATGGAAGTAGAAGAGGTGGTCACCATCAGTACTTGCTTTTTGGGGAGGAGGGGAAGAAAAGAAATGAAAAGAGGGGAATAGGGGAGAGCTGGGGGAAGAGGTAGAGGCAGTAATATGTAGTAGCAAGATCCAGGCAAAGCACTGCTCACTGGTACTGCAAATTGGCTTGAGAAGACCACAGCTGTAGGGATATGAAAAGCATCAGGTCTGCTGGCTGTGGTTCGTCTCAGGACTCCAGAATATGAGAGGTGAAGCAACCAGAAAGGACTATGGTTGTTATATAGAGGCTGAGATTGAGTTTTATATTTTTTTACTAGGTACTTTTGTTTCCAAACTTCTAACTAGAAGGTTGCCCCTAAGTTTTGCTAAATAAACCATAGCTGCATTTTTTCCATTAGGCTTGTTTGGTGTCAGTGAACAGAATGATTGTGGGTGACAATGACAAATTGAGGTGGCCTGTGGCGGTAGAGTCCAAACAAAGCCACATGTACAGGTGCTGCATGTACCTGTGGCACATAACTTTCTGGGTGGTGCCTGGTGTGTCCTGATGCAAGTATGGACAGGAGTCCATCTCCCACGTGCCAGCTGCTACCTACAGCTTCCTCTGGTAGTCCACCAAGCTGTGGGCGCTGTCTCCAGCTGTCACAGATGTCTGAAGGAGAGTTCAAGACCAAAGCAAAGTCCTTAGTGTATTTGTCCAGGCACTTCACAGCAGGTGTTTTGGAGCTCTCTAAGCTCAGCAGTGGGACAGGAGGGCGTGGTGTTAGGGTTAGTCTGTTGAGCTTTGAGATAGAAGAACCCAGGTCTAACTAATGCTTGTTTAAGGGAAAAAGAGAAGTAAGTCTCTCTGTCCTAAACATAAAGACAATTGTAATTCTTCAGACGAGGCAGCTGGTTTGCAAGGAGCCTTCAGCCCACTACTTTACAGTGGCCACCTTCCCCAGGTGGTGTGGGAGCCAGCTATTTATCAGAAGCAGAATACATTTCCCACGCTGGATTCTGCTGAACTTGATCATCCCAAGTGTCTGAAGAGCATCTCTCCAAAGATTTTTGCTAATTTTACTTTTCTCTGAGAATCAAGCTCATGCCCTTTTGGGATTGAGAATCTCAGCTTCATCACATTTTACCTGTTACTCACAACAGCAATCCTAAGATTACAGGAAATCCATCTCATCTAGCTATCTATTGGCATTTTTAACGTCCCCATCACAGTAGCACCTTTGGGGGTGTTGGAAGGAAAGTTCTAGCAACATTTCCCTGTCTTTTCTCCTCAGCCATGTTATCTGTCCTGACATCTGCTGTGAAGGTCAGTGCCATTCATTTGTTCAGTGAATGGCCAGCAAACATAGAGCAAGAATGAGGATAGATGGGAGAAAGGTCATTTGTTCCTGTGGGCTTGGAAGACGTCATATATAAGCAGCAATGTGCTCCTGTAGAGGAAGGTGCTGCATTTGGCACAAGAGACAGAGTTTGAGCCAGAGGGAATCCTCCTGCAACATCCACAGTCAACTGATGTGTCAGAAAAGATGAGGGCAATTCCTGTGACAGTGATGCTGATGGACATCAGCATTAGTGGAAAAATTAAGAGTAGATTCTCAGCTCAGATGACTACCTCCAATACCATCCTTGGATATTTGAAGTCCTTCTGAAAGTCAGATGCTAGAGGCTGGTTCACTTTCATCCCAAAATGTGGCTGAGCAAAGCACCTACAAGATTGAATCCATGCAGAAATTGTCAGATGGGAGTTTTCTGCCTTGGTGATAGGGAGGTAGCCAGCTCTGGACTAACAGTCATGCAGGGCACTGTCTCATGACTTTTCCAAACTAAGACCAAATCACAAAAGACTCCATGTAAGGGTCTGAAACAGATTTTTGGCTGGTGTAAATCAGTGTTGTACTATCATAGTGGTGGGACATGGGCTTGGTTTGAGGAAATCCTTATGGGTCAGGGAGGTTTATGTCCCAGACTCACAGCTGGTACAAATCCATGATGCTCCAGGACATCACATGGTCTGAATTGAGAATTTGTTCTCTCAGTCTCGTTCTGGCTCTTCCACACTGGTTCTTTTTCATACAATTCACCTTGATAGTATTGCCAACCTGTGAGAGAGAGGATACTCAAGACCATTAGACTGATGTGGGAAGCTGTGTGGGAGGAGAATCTCTCCAAACACGTTCAGGACAAGGATGTCCTTGCTGCCACTGGACAATGCTTTCAACGGTGAAGGGTCCCCAGATGTCACCTACTTGAGCATGAGGTAGGTAGGTAAAATCTCATGCTGCTTCTGACTGCCTCCAGGATCAAGAGGCTGTAAGAGCAGTGATAAGACTTTTTTTTTTTGGTACTTGCTGGAAAAAAGACTCTGGCCTAGTTTTATATTTTTTTGGCCTCTTAATTCTCAGAACATCAAATTGCCTCACCAACAGAATATGCTGGTCTGCAACCAGCTCCAGATGTGCCAGTGAAGAGAAACTGAGATAATTTTCCAGTGTGAAAAAAATCTGCTATTCACCTGTGCTAGGAACAGGGGTAGCTGCAGGTGTGAAGAACAGTTTATTGATAGGGTTACCACTTCAGATGCAGCAAACAACACAGGCTTGTGCTCTGATGAGCCTGATATATCTGGGGAAGGCTTTTAATAAGCCATTTGAGTCAGGATGTTCCAGAGATGTACGTATTCAAAGTGCTGTTTTCAGCAGTGCCTTCCACCCAGAGGCACAGTCTGAGCTTTTTCTGGACGTGAACAAATGCAGGAGAGGACTTTAATCTTTATGGAAATCATAGCTAACTTCTCTAGCCCAATGTAGGCAGAGCAGCATGGGGAGTACATCCATCCTAATCATTGCATAGGGAAGGAGATCACTGCACTTGGCCCTGGTCTCCCTGGGCTACGGGCTAAACACGGGCTTTAGAAAACTAAAGACCAGGGTGAGCCAGGGTGGTCAGCTTCTCTGATGTCCTCCAGGTTATATATGCCTTCTCCTTGTCCATCCTTCTCCCTTTCCTCTCTGTCCTTTCCACCGAGTCTCCAGCTGATCTCTGCTTCAAATTGCTTCCTTTATTCATTCACTGAATTCTCTAGCTTCTCCCCAAAATCCCCAGCAACTATTTGAATTAATTTACTGAGGCTCAGTGTAGAAATGTATGTTGAAGGCATTCAAATTCCCTGCTGCTTCACAGTTTGTGTTGTCATTTACAGCTGTTCAGGGGAATACAAAGCAGGTGTAAAATGATCCCCCAGTCCCTGCAGTAGCATTTTACAGCCCCTGTGCTCTGTTGTAAGAATCTAGTTAAGGTGCAGGCGGGTGAAGAATTAGGGAAACCACTTGGAAATCACCCAGAGAGTTCTAGGAACGGGGTTTTTCTTTTCTCCGTACTCCATTCACTGACATTTGAAAAGAAAGAGGACCAGCTTTGAAACCTCTCGGATCTCTAGAAGATAAGACAATTCAATGCCACTCCATCTGCTTTTTCCTCTGAGCACAGCCCTGTTGCCCCAATGCTTCCCACAGCTTTCCCTCCCAGGAAAATTCCAAATAAGTTAGTGTTTTCTGAGCCACCAGAAAATGTCAGATTTTTCTGTCTCAGAACATTTTGAGGTTAAGAGTTACTCAGTGGCCAAGCATTCAAAATACCATTGCCAAAAGGGAGGATCAGTCCAGCAGAGGTGGGGAGGGAAGGATGCTGCTGGAATTGGTGCAGGGTAGTTAACACAGGACACTAGCTGCTAACTTTGGTGTGAAGGATCTAGGTTCTCACTTATTTAGGACCTAAGCTAGCCTGTACAGTGTTAGGCAGTATGGGTATTCATTCACCCCTACTTGCATCAGAGCAGCTGATGCCCTTCAACTCCCACCCCCTGTGGCATTGCCAGTCTCCATTTCACAGATGGCAAAGTGGAGCACAGAGAGGCTAAGGGCCTTACTTTGAAAAATACCTGGGTTACCGTCTTCCCTTGACTTCTAAATCAACACCTAAAGCCTTGTAAATGTCTGTCCCTGAGTAATTTATGCACCTTGCCCAGGTACTGAGAGAGCAGTTTTGCCCCAGGACCACCACTTTCCCTTCAGGATGGCACATCTCAGAGGGGATGTGTGCTGCTGCATGTGCTGTAGTCCTTCTCTGAATGCGCAGGGATGCTTCCTCCTGCACCATCACATGGGCACAGACCTGACTCCTTCAGTCCTGTATCCTGACAGCAAGAGAGAGCTTTTAACACTTGCATTGGAAAGCAAAGACTTTGTCCCAAAGCACTTGGAATCCAAGGAGGACAGGGAAGGGATGGGTTTGGAAGTCAGGTGAATGAGCTGCAATGCAGTGAGCTTCATTGCCCTGATTCCAAACAGATCTTTTTAACTGTTGAGTATTTCTTTGATTATCCTTTCTCAATTATACTGTTTTGGGCATCCTCCCTTCCTCTTCTGCTGCTGCCAGAGGTTAGGACCTGGTGCTGTGGGGATATTCAATTGTGAGCAGCCGTAAGGGTTTAACACATGCTGCCCATGAATAGTGATAAGTACAGCCCAGCACTCTCCTGAGCCACGCAGCCTCCTCCTTCCCTCCCTAAGACTGGGGCTGCACCTACTTCTGCCTCTAGTTATTGATTTATCCTGGTCTCCTGAGTGTTTTACTGAGCTGTAAAGTTTTTAGGGTAATCTGTGAAAAAGAACCTTTGGGAAAACTATGTCCCACTAACAAGATACATGAGACAACAGAATATCCCTGCTGCAGATATATTTACCAATGAACTTACTGGAGATTAAAAAGCAACAACATAAAAAAAACCCAACCAACTGTTTGCAGCAGTTTATTGTGTCTCACATCAGTCTGACTGTTGGAGGGAAAAAAAAAAGGGGAAGTGGAGCGTGTGTGTCGGTACACATGGATCAGTGTAATGTCTTGATGCTGACATGAACCGCACAGCCATGACAGAGTAGCAACATCCAGAGCTACAGGATAAATACCAGGTGCTTGCTAAAAGTATTTTGGTGGAATTTAGCATTCATAGAATCATAGAATGGTTTGGATTGGAAGGGACCTTAAAGATCGTCCAGTTCCAACCCCCCTGCCATCAGCAGGGACACCTTCCACTAGATCAGGTTGCTCAAAGCCTCATCCAGCCTGACCTTCAACACTTCCAGGGAGGGGGCATCCACAGCTTTCTTGGGCAACCTGTTCCAGTGTCTGACCACCCTCACAGTGAAGAACTTCTTCCTAATATCTCATCTAAACCTCCCCTCTTTCAGCTTAAACCCATTTCCCCTTGTTTTGTCATTAACTACCCTTATGAAAAGTCCCTCCCCAGCTTTCTTGTAGCCCCTTCAGGTACTGGGAGGCCGCTATAAGATCTCCCCGGAGCCTTCTCTTCTCCAGGCTGAACAGCCCCAACTCTTTCAGCCTATTCATTCGACAGAGTGCAGTCACAGAGCCACAAGGCCAAGCATGGCAGCGCTTATCATCCACAGCGATATCTAGAAACTGTAGGTTACTATGGGAACAGCTTTTTGCTTTTTTTTTTAAGAAAGACTAATGCAAGTTGTGAGCAGGAGAGAAGATTAAGCCTATAGATTTACTTTGAAGGAAAGCCTCACAGTGAAAGTCAACCTGCTGAAAACAATACAACAAAACACATGGAGAATGTGGAAATTAATTGAAGTGGGCTTTTCTGGAGCTGTGGTGTGGTGGAGAAGAAACATTAATGTGGAAAAAGTCTGGGAGTCTAGTGCAGGCATGTAACCAGCCAGGGACCTGCACATTGCAGGGGACAGAGTGGCTGTGGGCATGTGCTGCCACATGCTGAGGGATGCCCTGGATCCCACTGTGTGGCAGCATCAGCTCCCAGTACCCCATGTCACCTGCCTACTGCGCAGACATGGGCCTCCTTCCCAGAACATGGCTTCAATTTTTCTAACAGTTGCTGAATTTAAGAGCAAATCCCAGGGCTGGTGAGATTGTTGTGTCCTGGAAGTGGGACTGCATCCTGGGATGCTGGAGAGTCACAGTAACACTGACCAGGAGCAGTTAGAAGGAGTTACAGAAGATGGAGACTCTGTGTGTGTATGTAGGAGGTCCAACCTGATACATTTGGATGCTTTCCCAGTTCCTGAATCTCTACAGCTGGATTTGGAATGGCAAAGAAACACTGTTCTCCAAACATACAAAGGCAGAGATGGAAATGGTTTTGGAGCATGACACCTAAGAGGGGAGGCCAGTTCATGCTCTCGACCGGTGTTGCTCACGTTACAAGGTCTGCATTGTGTGTGACAGGAAGGAACAATGTTTAAGCCAGGTGGTTCCCCTCATCCTGTGCTCTGTCCTCCTTCTCCAGATCTAGGAAAGGACCAGGAGCAGAAGGCCATTAGACCAGATATCTGGCATAGGTAGAATTTTGAGTGCCCTGAGTAAGGGCAGGACTGGGAGATACTTCTTTCCCTGGAGAGCAGTAGGTGTCTGAGTGACCTTATTGCCACATCATATCAGCACTCACCAGCTGCCCAGGCTGAGATTCACTGGGAGCACCTGGGAAGCAGGGCTAGGGGTTGGTGAGGGGAATAGAAAGCTCAGCCTCAGCCCCAGCAAGGGGAGGGCAGCAGGTTGCCTGAGGCTTGAGAATGCAGTAGGCAAGGGGAGTCATGCTCCCGGCTAGGTTTTGATTTGAGTCCTGATCTATGTCTTAATTTGAATCTGCAAGCTTGCCCATCCTTCCTCTCAAGCTCCAGTGTCACGGGCACTTGAGTCAGCCTAATGGCTCTTCTGCCGTTGAAGAAGAGGTCTCAGTCCTCCTTTTCTCACATCCTCTGCCATGGCCACTGCCCTCTGTGCTGTCACATTCTTTCCTTGACCAGTTTAACTCATTTAACCCAGCAAAATCAGTTTAGGAAGAGGTCATTGAACATGTGATGAAATGCAGGAGTGCAGGGCTGAGAGGGATTGCACTGTTCAGGCAGCGCTGAATTTGTAACCACTGAGCTGTGTCCCATGCAGCCGTAGCCTTGAGTAGGAGTTTTAGAGGCTGCCTGTGAGCAAGCGTGCAGGAGAGCTGTGCTTAGATGCTCTGGGAGCTTGGTGTCCAACTGGGATTGACTATCAGCACCTTTGAGATGAAGTGGGCTGAGGTTCAGGGCAGCAGGTTTGGGATTTTCCAGAACTCCAATATGACACCGTGGTGGCATTTTACAATCAAAACAATTCTGCTTGCAGTTAAAGTATTTTAGTTTTAAGCTGCTCAGGAGTTTCCTTGGGGAAAAAAGGCAGCTAAGCCCACTGTCTAACCAGTTGTTCTGTCCAGTCTGTACCAGTCTGCAGCTCTACTGGGTGCTGTGGAAGGGTAAGACTGTTTCTGTAGCGAGTTTGCTTCACCCTGTTTGCCTCTCTGTGCCTCACTAGATCAATTATTGCTTGTAAAATGCATTAGATCTTCAGATGAAAGGCAGAAACACAATGTTTTCTTCCATTAATCAGAGCAGTTTACAGAAAACATCAATTTAAAATGTTAAAGCCAATTTGCAACTGGTATTGACAACAATTAAATTGGCCTCCAGAAAGTAAATGCAACTAGTTGCTTTTGACACTGTGAAGAATGAAATCTTTATAAGGACATTCTACGTGTTAAGCTTCCCCCATTTTGGGATTGCTGATCCTGTCACACTCTATAGAAGTGTAAACAGAGGTGAGGAGCTGGAAGCAATACTCCATTAAGAGTGTGCCATAAACAGTAAACTTCCCTTCCCCTCTTGTTGGACCGCTGCCCAAATATTGCAACTCAATCTATGCTCTGCTTTATCCCTCTCAGCTTCCTTTCTTTGCTGCCCAGTTGGCTTTGCTAACTTCAAAAAATGTACTGAAACAAAGGTTCTCTGCTTTATTGCTGTCATTGTCACCAGAGGCAGTGAGCTCCACAGCTGACCACTGGCCACAGCCTCCATGGAGAGCAGTGGCACACAGGCTCTGCAAAGCTCTTGCAACCCTATCCTGTCAGCTCAGCTTATAGACGTGAGAGAATAAAGGTGATACTGGGGAAGTCATGGTTCACGTCTCAGAAATTGGTCTCTGAGTACGTAATGAATAACTCATCTGACATCCAGATGTGTAGCTTTTGGAGACCTTAAAAGATCTTGGCTAGGGAAAGTAGGAACACCACCAGCAGAAGATATTGCTCAAGTGTCTGAAAACCTAGGTGATTAGTGTTTTGGTTTAGGCATTTAAATCCTAACAGGCTTAGCCAGGTTGTTTTTATTGTCTTGTCTCAAGGTCTGCTCAGCCAGAACAAAGGGACAAGGAAGAGTCTACAGGGCTACCTTCCCATTTCTTTCAGTAGTGTTTCCCTCCATGAAGCAGCTTGGCTTCTCCTTCACAATTCTCACACCTCCAGAATATTCCCACCTTCTGAGATATGTCAGGGATATTTTCTGGTGGCTTTCAGCAAGAGATTCTTTCTAGATTGAAAGATGGCAGGAAGGTTTGGCTCATGTTGAAGATCTGAAGACAGCTTTTGTTGTTGGCTGCAAACAGCTTTTATCATTGATGCAGTCCCTGTTCCTTCTGGCACATCAGCCATGTGTGTGTAGCTTGGGAATTTAGTGGGTCTTGCCTCACTTCCTCTGCTCTGTGAAGCTTTATTAACCTCAGACCATCTTACTTGTTGCAGGTACCTGAAAAGAGTCCCATGTGACTATTTATATGAGCGTACCTAAGAAGGAACAATGGCCTCCTCCATAAAAGGACAAATCTATCTACTCTTTCTATTTGATTTAAAATATTTGAGGAGGAAGGAAAAGGGAGTACATCTGTCACAATCTCACTTACAATCAGTGAAGTTAATGGAAAGATTCCTTCTGAGTCTCCTGCGCTTTGGACAAGACTCTGTACTGCAACATTAGCAAATAATGTAGTTCTCATCTCATCAAATCCTTCTTAGGAAAGGAATTCTAATCTATGTGGATGGTCTTTTTGCAGCTCTTTCCCCAAATCTGTCCCTGGTTTGTCAGCTGTGCCAACACTTCTATCTTCTAGTGTTAAATCACTTCTGTGGGTAACTGTTGCTCTCAAAAACAAACCCCATGCAAGATGTTCAATTGCTGCCAGTGACAGAGCGATGCCCCAGTGCTCGGAATGACCCCTCTGAAAGGCAGTAAGATAAATAGTAATTCTTGAATCTGTGACTTTCTACCCAATGTCTCCCAACTGCAGCAGTGCACCCTTCCTTTGTGGCACTTCCTTTAATTTCACAACTCTCCTCCCTGGATCTGCAGCTTTTCCTTCTGAGAAAATATTTCTCAGCAAGCTCCATGGGCAAGGTGCAGTGCTACTGTCTATGTCATGCCTGCCAGAGGGACCTGAAATCACAGTCATGCCCGGGGTGTCACGCCAGATCCCTGTACTGTTCACATAGGCAGCCTGCACTCAAATTCAGGTACCTCTACATCCCATCTTCCTTGTAGCAAGATGGCCCTTATAGGAAGAGTCTTTGGGGAACTCTGCAAGGAATTAGTCTTTGTGATGATTGGAGCATGCAAGAAAGGAGATGGATGTCGAGATGTGTCCACGCTGTAGGTTAAAAGTGCAGCATGAAGCAAACTGAAACGCTGCAGGCTGGCTGAGACCACAGATAGTGAGTGTGACATCCAGGTTGCACAGCTCAGCAGAACAAGTTTTTCTATTAAATCCTACTTAAGTATTAACATATGCAGTGATCAGGAAGCAGGGCAGGGGAGGGGAAATGGAAAGGGCATTTCATGTTCATGCTACAGTCAGGCAGCTCCAACTACCTCCATCTCTGAAGCATCCCACTACTGCCTTGGGGTTGGTCATTGTTGATTTCAGAGGTTCTTATCGCAAGTGTCCAGGTTTCTGACTGTCCTCATTGCATCACTTCAGTGCCTGGCACTGGCAGAACCACACAGCAGAGTTAGCTGATGTCTTCTCTTCTGGCGCTACTTGCTGTGTGAGGGGTGTCCTTCATGAGCATCTAAGAAGTACAGGAATGACCCAGAGACTTCAAGTGTGACATGGCTGGAGGAGCTAAGGTGGAAGAGGAGCCTTCCTGTCACACCTACATTACTGTCCTTCCCTTTTTTGTCCTCAGTCACTCTCCTGTGGCAGATGGCAGCACTAGGAGCTGGACTAATGACTCCACTTACCTCTCCACTTGCCTCCACTCTCCGCTTGCCTAAAATGGTTCTGAGTGGACTTGTCCATCAAAGGATTCAGGTAGATAAGTATGGGTTGTGATCAATGCTTGCTGTTCTCATGACTTAGCGGTGGGAGAGTTGTAGTGAGGGGTCAGAGAAGTTGTCATGAGTTGTTGTGATGGTATCTGACATGCAAGAGAGTGATTGTATAGCACCATGGCTGTCACGGGACATTTGAGATCACACAAGAGATCGCCCTGTCCTTCAGTCAGTAACCCAGGATGGTGCCTTGTGCCAGCCCTGAAGAGCCAGCACCAACTCTCATATCCTCTGAAGATAACCTGTGGACCCTGTGAGCCTTTGCCCACGGGGAGTTTGCAGGTACTGAAGCTGGCTCGCTCATATCCAAGCAGGGCAGTAAGTTCCTGACTGACAAAGAAGGAAGACAGTGCTGTCTGCCAACGGCTGGAGAGGGCAGGTAGTTACTCCCCAGATTAAGTCCTGCAGCTCTGTAGTCCCTGGCATGGCTGGTGAGGCTGGTCTGTACAAAGCCAGCCTGTGAAACTCGCCACTTCTGTCTGGAGATACAGGGAAAGGCGGCAGCAAAGCATCCCTCAAGAGTCTTCTACAAATACAGTTGCAACTTCCCAACCAAAGAGCAGTCAGTCCTCCAAGGATCCCAGACTTTTTGTATGAGGCACACATCTAAAATAGGGACAAACTTTGATTTTGGAGAGTATCATGGGAGATCTGTCACAGCCAAGATCTTCAGTTTGGTTTGGTTTGATAGTTTTAGCCTCAAGATTTGAGACTAAATTCCAGGTTTTCCAACATTCAGATTCTGAGCCCTTTAGTCCGCTGATGTCCCAGACTGTCTCCCTAGTTTGTCTTTCTCTTTGTTCTCATAGGCAGCCTGCACTCAAAATTCAGGTACCTCTACATCCCATCTTCCTTGTAGCAAGCAGTGCTATGGCCCTTATAGGAAGAGTCATTATCATTATGCAACCAAGCCCCAGTCCCAGGCAGCATAACCTCTGGTGGGCTTCCTGACTGATGGAGAAATGTGTTGGCTGTTGCATCCAGAAATAACTGGGGCTTTCCTATTAGCAATGGAATAATTTCTATGGTCTGGAGGTGGGAGCTGAACTCTCACACAGTGACGCACTTCTCAGTGGTATATGACTGAGAACGTTACAAAGATTTCTGTTGAAACCTGTGTCCTGCTGTGTAGGTTAGCAGCCAGCTCCAGGTCCTATGGTAACCTCCTTCCTAACATCTTCCCCATAATTATTTCACCCATGGATTCTGAGAAGACTTTTTTTTTTTTTTTAAATACATGCTGGCTTTTTTTATTTATTTGAGCAGATTTTGTTCTATCCAAGTTGTCAAACTGAATTTTCCCTCCCCAGTGCCACTCACACCCTTCTTTTTGCCTCCTCTGAAGAGCACAAAGCTTTTCATGCCTCATTTCCAAAGGACATTACTGCTGCAGACTCCCTGGGACCTCTGCAGTGCTCAGTTGTCCATCCCATACCAGAATTCAAGTTCTGCTTTCTTTTAGCCAAGAGTCCTGGCAAAACCATTTCTGTCAACCACTCCTGACTATACCCGTGACTTTTCAGCCCTGGCACACTTCTAATAGTGCACCTTTTTTTCCTTTTTCTTTGTAAAAAATTAATATTGCTTGTTCCCGCTGCTGTTTGAACTCTAAGCTGTATTAGGAAAGGTCTTTATTACTGTTACATCGTGTACTTTTCCAACAAATGGTTCTGATGTTGCTCACAACATGTGCTTTATAAAAGTGCTGCCATCCTTAACTTTTGGTAATTCTTGGGTTGATACTCAACAATCAGGGCCTTCGCCTCTTTCCCCCCCCCC
>NW_010310955.1:30482-30699 GCF_000700745.2 Antrostomus carolinensis
CCCCCCCCCCCAGTGAATAGATGGATTACAAATAGAGTCGGAGAAGTTGATTCTAAAATTCTTGTGTTCAAGATGCACGGCAGTTCCTCTGCAGTGTAGAGAAATACTGTTTTCACTGTTTGAGAAAATGTAAAGGAAGTGTAATATCTGATGCCTACTTTAAATTTTCCTGCATATTTCCAATAAGTTGCATCTGGGCAGTAACAACCCCAGGTTC
>NW_010310956.1:0-2116 GCF_000700745.2 Antrostomus carolinensis
ATATTATAAATTATGATATTAATAATATTAATATTAATTGTGGTATTAGTAATAATTGCATCCACATCCCAGGGGCAGGTTTACCTTCTTAGCTCACCTCTCCCCGCTCATCTTCTCCCCAGACCACCTCCCAGCCCCAAGATGGGACCAACCAGGGCTTTGATTTAAAATCCTGATTTTTTTGTTTTGTTTTTGTTTTGGTTTGGTTTTTTTCCTTCTTTTTCTTCTAGTTTTACTTTACCCTCCTGCTAAATTTCCTCCCTCCTTGAAGATACATATCTGCTCTTGGGCTTTTATATAGCACTTATTAGCCTGCTACCTACGTGCTGATGAGGGGGAGCACAGATGTGCTGCAGTGCTCAGCTTCCCTCTGACCCCCCCTGAAATTCCCCAGGACTCCAGAGGTCTGGGTGCCATATAACAGCAAGGGGGCTGTTTCCACCAAAGGGTCCCTGACACACAGCCCAGCCCATACATCAGCTGAGGGGCTTTGATTCAGATAATGATCTTCAATGAAGGGTGAGGGATGGGGTTTTATGACTCTGGTTTCCCCCCCAGACGATTGCTCATGGGCATCAGAGGGAAGAGCATCGGCTGTTATTGGGACCTGCAGCAGTGGGATGGAGTAATGGGTGCAGGGAAATCAAGGCAGGTTTCTTCTTCTTCTGTCCAAGAAAATGAGTGGGGGTAATTAAGCCTGACCCGCTCCTAGACCAAGAGTAGACATTCCCTATAACTTGTTTTGTTTAAAATTTGATATAGTTGGGGAAATAGGAGTGGAAGAAAATGTGTTAAGGCTGTGTTTGAACATACAATACCCTCCTGTCCTCCCTCTCCTGCCTTTGGACAAACAGACACCAGTAGCCATGCCCAGAGCCTGTGCTTTTGTCTGTGGGGAAAAATTGGAGTAGGGGAATAAGAGGGAAAAATTGAGGTAAGGGATAAATAGGGAGAAATTTTCCATTTTCTGAGAAAAAGCAGCATTATCCAGCAGAGCAAATATCTGCAGTGCTATTCTGTACCTTGGTTATTAACTGCATCTCCTGAAGGATTAATGGGGTTGCAGGCAGGGAGCTGCTGTTTGTGATGGTCTATAGAGCCCACTGCCTTGCTCCAAGGTGCTCTCTTAGTGCCAAGGCTTATTTCAGCTCTAAAGCTGGATTTTGGGATGTGCACCCAAAAATACACCCCTGGCACAGGGGCTGTTTGCAGCTATTCCCCTCCCAAGCATCCAGACCCCTCTTGGTTGCATTTTTGGCTTGCTTGCTTTCTGCTTTCTTCCCATTGGAAATAAATCCTCATCCAAATCTGTGAGAAGCTGTGAGAGGGGTATCACACCTAGCTCTGATAGAAGGGTGTCACCCTAAATTTCTGGGATCAGGGATGCACTGATGCAGCTCTGGAAGCATCTCCAAGTATGATGCTGAGCATCTCCAAATCCCATTACAAAACCCTGTTGCAGGAGCCTCTGCTCATCCCTACGAGCAGCACCGAGTCTTCCTCCTCTGAGTGGTAGCCAGCCACGTTCCCAAACACGATCTGCTGTTATTGCATTAATTACAGTAATCTAATGGGAAATGTAAACAGGAAAGCTCCAGGGGAGATAAGGGGCGCAGGGGCTGAGAAGCTCCCTCCAGCGTGAGGAATGGAGTTCAGAGGAAAGTTCATTTTTCAGCGAGCGGTTGGCTGCTGCTCAAAGGCGTTAATTGGGGTGGCCAGATAGCAATCGGGACAGTGTCCCCAGCCGCTTCCCCTTTCGGTGACAATCACATTCCTGAGGCTTGAAGTTCAGCTGCAGAGACCTAACGCCTTCGGTGCATGAAGGAGCTGCTGTGCAAGAGGTTATTGTTATTATTATTATTGTTATTGTTATTGTTATTATTATTATTATTATTATTATTATTTTAATCAGCCAGGTTTTAATCCCACCCAAGCTAAGAGGTATTGGTCTGTTGCCAGCCGGCTGAGGAAAGGTGGAAGTGGATGGAAATGGTTTTTCCCTGGGTTTTCTCAGCTCAAGGGACCAGAGATGGATGAATTGGATGGGCAGGACTGGTGAACTCTCTGTTGGGGCTTTAAACCTCTCACTCTGCTTCATCCAGAGCAGAAACCAGCC
>NW_010310957.1:0-205 GCF_000700745.2 Antrostomus carolinensis
ACCTCCTCTGTCACCTCCCCATGCTGGGACCTCCCTGTCACCTCCCTGTCCCCTGTGCCAGCCCCTTGGGGACAAATCTGAGGGACAAGGTTGAGGGACCCCCCTGTCCCCTCCCCTGTCCCCTCCCCATGCTGGGACCCCCACTAAAAGGGCCACCAAAAGCGCCACCAAAGTGCCACCAAAGTGCCACCAAAGCCCCTCTCCC
>NW_010310957.1:383-1059 GCF_000700745.2 Antrostomus carolinensis
GCCACCGAGCTGCTGGCCACGCTGGCCACCCTCCCAGCCCTCACCCTGCTCGACCTGGCTGACAACCAGCTCAGCGCCCACGGGCTGAGCCAGCTCCTGCCCCGGCACCCCGGCACCACCGCAGCCTTCCAGGTACGGGGGGGGAACAGAGACCCCGGAGCTGTCACCTCAACCGGGCCTCTGTCACCTGAGCAGCTCCTCTGTCACCAAAACTGCTCCTTCTGTCACCAAAACCTTCTCTTCTGTCACCTGAACTGGGCCTCTGTCACCTGAACTGCTTCTCTGTCACCTGAACTGCTCCTCTGTCACCAAAACTGCTCCTTCTGTCACCAAAACCTTCTCTTCTGTCACCTGAACTGGGCCTCTGTCACCTGAACTGCTTCTCTGTCACCTGAACTGCTCCTCTGTCACCAAAACTGCTCCTTCTGTCACCAAAACCTTCTCTTCTGTCACCTGAACTGGGCCTCTGTCACCTGAACTGCTTCTCTGTCACCTGAACTGCTCCTCTGTCACCTCAGCTGTTCCTCTGTCACCTCAACTGTGCCTCTGTCACCTGAACTGCTCCTCTGTCACCTCAACCTTCCTTCTGTCACCTGAACCTTCCTTCTGTCACCTCAACTGCTCCTCTGTCACCAAGACACCTTCCTTCTGTCACCTGAGCAGCTCCTCTGTCACC
>NW_010310958.1:0-1932 GCF_000700745.2 Antrostomus carolinensis
GGTGAGAGGCAGGCTGGGTGTTCAACACGGCGCTGTGCTGAGAACTGCTCAGCTTCTGGTGTCCTTAGCACTAGAGGAGCAGGCTGACTGAGCAAGCTCCTTCTGTTCTTCCTGAAGTCTTGCTCAAGGCAAACCCCAGCCAGCACGGTTTTGCAGCTGCAGTGTGATCTTTGTTGGGTGCTGGAGCCCTGGGACAGGCTGCCCAGAGAGGGTGTGGAGTCTCCATCTCTGGAGATGTTCAAACCCACCTGGACACTTCCCTGTGCAACCTGCTGCAGGGAACCTGCTGTAGCAGGAGGGTTGGACTGGATGATCTCCTGAGCTCCCTTCCAACCCCACCACTCTGTGATTCTGTGGTTCATCCCTTACTTGGAGGGGGAGCAGACACCTGGCAGTCTGTGGCGCAGGTGCCACTCGGATGAGCACAGAGGCCTCTGCTTCCCTGTGCTGTAAAGAGCGTTTTCTTTCTTGCAGATTGGACTGGCTAAAGACGACCAGCTGAAAGTCCATGGGTTTTAAGTGCCTGTGGGTCACTGGAGCTTTATGCAAGAAGATTTCCTTACCATGAAATTCCCACCTGTCCCTTGTCATAAGTTTAAAACCAGCCAGTTTGTGTAATGTAACAATCTTGGGTCCACGGCTCAGGCTGGACTCATGTAATTCAGTGATGTAATAAACTGACACGAGCCCATGCTATCCCGTCTTGCTGTCCCTCATTTAACAGAGGTCAATGGGGCGCTTGGCACGGCCCAGCCTGCAGCTCAGAGTACCCAGATGTTCCAAGTTAAACCACGGGACTCGGCCTGTCGGTCCAGCGACTGCCCGGATCGCTCCTCGGTCCAGCTGCTCTTCCACCCCCACGGACGGTAACGTGTGGTGCCTCCCGCGGGTCTCCAGGGAGCGAGGCACCGAGCGCCGGCTGTGACATGGCCCCTTCCCGCGGGGCAGCGTTGGCTCCTGGTGGTGGAGGGATTTGGGGAAGTTTGGCTTTGAACAAGCAGAGTAACCGCAGAGTGACTCGAAGGCTGGATGGCTGCAGCTCGGGCCTGGCAGGGGCTGGTTCCCACCAGCCCCCACGACACGGGGCTGGCGGCCGCGGAGGAGCCCAACCCTGGGTTAAACTTCTGACAAGGGATCAGTTCTGGACTAACGTGATGAGCATCAGCGTAGAGCCGCAGAGCGCGTGTGGCACTGGCAACTGCTGCCTGGGGCCCTGTGCAGTCACAGGGTTTTGGTTTCCTTTCTAATGTTGGCTGTAGTGTATTTAAAGTATTATTTAAATAAAAATGGTTTGGAAAAGCATTTGCTTGGTGGATTCAGTTGCGTTCTGGGGCTGAAGTGCTTCACTTGCTGTAAGTGAAAGGCGCTCAGCGCTCCTGGTGCTGTCAGAGCAGGAGCCTGGTGGGCTTCACACTGGTACTAGGGGGTGCATGCAGCCCCCAGTAGGTCTGGGGAGCCTTTCCCAGTCTGACCAGCTGCAGGAATGGGGAGCTGGAGTGAAGAGCCTGTGAGGTTTGTGGGTGTTGAATCCTTCCCTTAACCCTCACACCGGGTATTGGGCTCTTGTTCCTCTGAGCCCGGCCGGGGGGGTCAGCACTTCTGCTTCCAGCAGAGACCACCGGCTGCGGGGAGGGGAGGGGAGGCTGTGTCCTTGTGTCCAGGTTCTGTCACCATGTCCAGGTTCTGTCACCATGTCCAGGCTCTGCTGCAGCCCGGGCAGGGGCTGAGGGGCCTTTTTCCTCTCTCAGCTTCTGAGCCCCTCAACAAGCAGGAACGAAGTCACCTGGTGTAAAACACGGCGGCTGGCACTTATGCAGCAGAGCGACATCGAACGTACCGAGGTCTGTACGAAAGCTCCTGGAACGGGGTGATGTTCCTGCTGGGCCCTGTCTGTCCCACCCCAGGGGGGCTGTGGCGGGCCGCCGGGGGCAA
>NW_010310958.1:1978-2335 GCF_000700745.2 Antrostomus carolinensis
GCGCGGGCGGCTGCCGGGGCGGCCACTTGGGCTTCTGGCACTTTCTCAGAGCAGAGTCGTGTTTGTTCACTGACACAATCCCGACTTTCCACCCCTTTTCCCTTTTCCCTGTGCCCTTTACTTTCTTTCCTGAGAGACTTTGCTCTCGGAAACCAAATTACTGCAATTATGCAAAGCACCTGCGAGGGCACGGAGGAGGCAGGTGACCTCGAGCCCGGCCTGCTCTTTGGCACGTTGCTGCCGGCGCTCGGGGACGTGAGGGCGTGTCTGCAGCCCACAGCACATCTCCACTCTGCTTCTGCTCCAAGAATTCCACTTCCCCAGCCTGCAGCGGGGCCTTTCCCAGCGCACCGAGCC
>NW_010310958.1:2386-2712 GCF_000700745.2 Antrostomus carolinensis
GAGGCCCCGGCATGGCCCAGGCGGGCCCAAGAGAGCCAGACCCAGCCGGGCAGAGGCGAGGGCTGCTGCCAGCACGGCATCACCGGGATTTCCTTGCCCATCCTGGCGCGGTGCGGCCGCGGCTGGGAGAAGGGAACGGTCAGGCTGCCAACCTGCGTCAAGGGGCTGCGAACCCATCGCTCTGGAGGAAGTGGCCGCCGTGTCCCCATCACCCTCACGGCTCATTTGGCCCAGATTGAGCCATTAAAAGCCAGAAATGGCAAAACAATTTGTTTGTTCCTTGTAACAAACCTCTGGGTAGAGCGGGCGATCGATGGGCGCGGGCG
>NW_010310959.1:0-2210 GCF_000700745.2 Antrostomus carolinensis
TTTATTTTTTATTTTATTTTATTTTTTAATCATTGTTGCTGTTTGATGACAATGTAAGTGAAGATGAAGGGGCGGCTGGTGGATGTATAGGAAAATGGGATGATATAAAGAGGAGACTTTGGCTTTCACATGGGATTTGGGGTCAAAGCCTGATGTGTTTCAGTGACACTGGTCAGCCCTGGCTTAGTAGGTACCCAGCAAATATGGAACTGAGAAGCACTCACGTGGCTTCTCTGAGGATTTAAATGAATCTTAAAGAACTTTGCAGGCCTGTTGTGCTCTGTTACACACCTGATAAGCTGAAATCTATCCCAAAAACCAGAGAACCAGAGGCTGACGGGTGAAAGGAGAGTGGAGAGAGGTGAGGGTGGGTCTGTTCAACCAAGGAGCAAGGGACAGGACAAGAGGAAATGGCCTCCAGTTGTGCCCAGGGCAGTTGAGATGGGATGTGAGGAAGAATTTCTTTGCTGAAAGGGTTCTGAGGCATTGGAAGGGGTTGCCCAGGGCAGTGGTGGAGTCCCCATCCCTGGAGGGATTGAAGAGTCGTGTAGACATAGTGCTGAGGGACATGGGTTAGTCGGGGACTTGTCAGTGTTGGGTTCATGGTTGGACTCGATGGTCTTAAAGGTCTGTGAATGCAAATCCAGTTTTGCAGCAGTATGAACCAGCTTCTTTCATACTGGTAGGACGGGAGGTGTGTATTTAAAGTGATATTTAGACCCATGGTGACAGTTTCCAAGTCATGCCTTCTGAAGTCCCCCCAGCACAGCACGTTATTGCAGATACTTTATCCCAAAGAAGCTGGTATGAATGAGCTGTAGGAAACCTGGCTGCTACCAGGGGTGTGGATCTCTCCACTTCCCAACCATATTCATTTGACTGCCTTTCACCCACATGCCAACTCTCTGCTTTTCCTCCCTCCTTGGGAGCTATCAGAGTTGGTTTGTGGTTGAGTTTGCACATTGTAGGGATAAATAAGCCCATCTTTCCCTTATGCCTTTGCAAAAAGGCTCTCAGCAGTGTGACTGGTTGCATTTTCTAATCCTTCAAGGGGATGAATTCTCCAAAAAGGGTGTTTTAGTGCAAACCTGAACTTTTTTAAAAATGAAGAAAGCAAGAAGGAATGCCTTTGGCTCCTTCAACCATCAACCTGACCTTGGTAATACATCCCTGGGTGAGATTTACCTGCTTCTTATCTGCAGCCACAGTGGGGAAGGAACTCCAAAACCTTGCTGCCAGCCAGAAGGACCTCCAAAACCTGAGGCACCAATGCTGCTCCTCAAAGTTTGGGCTTTTTCCCTGCCCCTGTGAGAGGTAAATGGGTATTTAGGCTTTCACTAATTTTTAATTTTTTTTTTTTTTTTGCTTTTAAGCTGTTTCATAGAAAAACTTGTTTTCTCCTATCCTGAGGGTTAGAGAGGATTAAGGTTTTTCAGCTTTTGAATCAATTCAGAAGTGGGACAGGGATGTTTTTTCCAGTGCAGCCCAGCAGCGTGTGGTCACTTGCCAACTTCACGCCCCACACCACTGCCAGGAAAGTTGGGCTCTCAAGCCTGGTTTTTTTGTTTTCTGCAAAATATTGCCTGGATTTTATTTTATTTTATTTTATTTTTCTGAAAAAAAAAAAAAAAATGACAGGGAAAACAGCCAAATAACCAAGCTTTTGAGGACACATTTTCAGCCCAGCAGTCATCCTGTGCCGCTGGGAGATGGAGGAGGGATTTTGGATGAGCAAAGGGATCTGTTGTGTCTTTTCTTACAGCAAAGTCCCCAGGAAATTAGAGGTAAAGTTAAAATAAAGCTCAAAGTTGTTCCCATATGAAGGTATTTATTACTAGAAAGCACTGGGTTTCTTTAAGTCCAGCTTGGGCAGTTGGTTGCTGGTTCAAGAAGGTGTTTGGCCATCCCTGTAAAACATGAGAAACCACACGATGTGGTAAAGCTTTCTGCAGAAAAGTGTGTAAATGAAATAAAGGAAAAGAAAAAAGATCCTAATTGGAGGAAATTACTAGAAATTCTACCTTGGATCAGCTAGTAACAACCCTTGAGTTTCTAGAAATGAGCTCATTTCAAGGCTTGGTTAATGACCAGCATGGTATGGTATGAGCACACTGTGAGTTTAAAGTAAAGTAAAATATTTTTTTTTTTTAATAAAATAAAATAAAACATTTTTTTTAAATAAAATAAAATAATTTTTAATAAAATAAAAT
>NW_010310960.1:0-5370 GCF_000700745.2 Antrostomus carolinensis
GAGGAGGAGGGAGGTTTGAGTTGCTCTTCAGCATCCAACAAACACATCCGAGGGGGGAAAAAAAAAGGACTTCTTTATTCCTTCCCTTTTAGCTCGTGCACCTGACGGGTCAGTCCCTGTCACAGATGCTTCCTCTGATGATGGCCTCAGGGAGGATTTTCTCACATTTCTAATAACTAAAGCAAAAAAACAATAATTTTCCCTTTTTTTTTTCTTTTCTATTAACAATAAAGAGACACCTGGACCCTACAGTCCTTTGACAACTTATTGAAATATTTACTGGAAATCATTATGTCTTAATGGAAGTGGGAGCCCCCCGAGCACCCCAAGGAATTCACTGAAGCTTTGTTTGCCTTTAACATAGATTTTAATTACAGCTGGAACCCTGTCAATGCTAACAAATTACAAGCAGCTCGGTGGTGCTAATTGAGGCCACCAGACCTGTTCTTGCTGTGGAGAGAAGCTGCTGCTGCAGAGATCCGGCCTCACCTGCGCGTCGCTGTTGGCAGCAGATACCGAGATATTCTGTCTTCTGACAGAAAAATAAGATTTGACCCAATTTCTACTCCAGTTTCAGGATCTTGGGAGATGCCTCCTCTTCCACAACAACGTTCTGCTCACTATTATCTCCTGTCTTCTCATAGATCATAGAATGGTTTGGGTTGGAAGGGACTTTAAAGATCATCCAGTTCCAACCCCCCTGCCAGCAGCAGGGACACCTTCCACTAGACCAGGTTGCTCAAAGCCTCATCCAGCCTGACCGAGAACACTTCCAGGGAGGGGGCATCTACAACTTCCTTGGGCAACCTGTTCCAGTGTCTGACCACCCTCACAGTGAAGAAGATCAACCCTCTTGCGCCGTAGCGAGGACACAGTGTCCTCTCTTGTCTGATCTTAGAATGGGTGATACCAAAAACAAATATCTGGTGTTCCTGTAGGAAGGAGAGTTAATATGGAAGAGGAGGAAGCCAGAGTAGGTAACGCTGACTGCTGACCTCCTGGGAAGGCCTTGGGGAAATGGCCTCTCTGTTCGCTGGCCCCACAGTGGTTGCGGATGTCATTAAAGATCTAGACACTCAGATAGCTGTAAGTAAAGCACTGGGGGGGGTTTGCCGTGGAGCTGGCATGTGTGGTTTATCCTGGGAATCTGCACATCCCCCTGGTTTTGTGTTTGGTGATCTTAACGGCACGTAAAGGGTGAGCTAAGATCTGCAAAGAAACGAACAAAACGACTTTTCTGTTAATTAAGTGCTGCCCCAGGATTTTGGAGCTTGCTCCCCTGCATGGTGGGTAAGAATTCCTGCTTTGTGGATTTTTAAACTGAGGTTTGGGAGTGAGCAGCCTGAGATCAGCCTCAGCTAAAACCAAGACTAGTACTCTGCAATCCCTCCTGCTCTTGTGCTCAGCTCCTCATTCAGAAATGCCTGAATCTGAGGAGTTTTAGGGTGTGGACGTAACGGTTTTCCATTGTTAATTAGTTAAAATTGAATTTTAATTTAAATAAGAATTTGCTGTAGGTTGCTACAGAAATGTGTGTTGGATTTAAATTCTCCTCAGAGGGCTGTGTGGCGGTGCATGAGCGTGCCTTGGATTGAAACACTAAAGCAGCTGCTTCTGAATACCCTGGTGTGATTTCTGGGTTGCGTTTTGAATTAATCCAAACTAACAAAACTTGCCCTGACGAGGGGAAAATGTCTGGTTTATAGCTCGGGTGGCAGACGCTCCGTTCATCCCCGTTCATCCCTTTGTCATGGTGTAAAGCTGTTTAAACCAACTCTCTTCTTCTTTCATAATGAAGCTCACCCCAAAACACTTGGATTTTTCCAAAAATCCATCTACTCTCAGCAGCTGCTTTTCACCCATCTCTGTGCCCAACACGAAGGGGTTTTACATCAAACTGTGCGTTAAATCCTCGTTTAACGTGACAGATCTGCTCGTGGTGATGAAGACCCAGAGTTTGGATGAGTTTCTTTTCATGGAGCAGCGAGGACAGAACAAAGCTTTGTTGATCTTGGATTTTAGAGCCTCCCAGCCATGAATATAGGAGTTCCCAGTCAGTCTGTGTGTTAGTTCAGTGGCCAGTAACTTCAATAACTTCAGGGCACTGAAGGGTGAACCTGGAAGATCTGAGGAACCAGTTAAGCTGCCACAACCCATTTCTGGTTCACTGTTAACAGCTCAATCTGACTTCATTTGCTGTGGCTGTTGGTTGCCTGGTGTGGGAGGAACAAATCAAAGGTGTGGGAGGAACAAATCGAAGGTTTGGACACTGGTGTTACCTCTGAGTGCCCAGAATTGCACTCTCAGAACTGTAAAACGAACCCTACGTGGTCAAGTTCTCATCGAGGGAAGTGTGTTTCTAAAAATGAGACCCCCCCCCAGCTTGCCAGGAGACACCCAATGGAGCCTGAACGTTCTCCTCTTCTTCTCAGGCATGTGGAGTGTGGAGATGATGACTCGAACGCTCCCCCGCTGTTCCCCTGCGTTGCCACCATGGGAGCAAACCATGTTCCATAGTTAAATCTTCTTTGCATGGTCTCTTCCTCGAAGCTGTTTGTGCTCTGAGTGAAATGTGTTCGGAAAGGCCCTGGCTGGAGGGTGAGGGCTGGACACACGTGTGGGATTCGGCCCAAGGAGCGAGCAGACGGGTCCCACTGCAGAGCTGCCACCTCTTGCCAGCGTGTGCTGTGCAGCCGCTCTGCTTCTCATGGCAAATTTCATATTCCATATCCCAGGGAATGTTTTCTCTTCTTCTAAACCTTGTTCCTCTCTTCTTGCTGCATCCAAAGAGTCCTGATCTTCTATAAACCTCTGGGCCCCATCAGGACGCTGGACAAAGACCATCCCCTTGAATTCCTTCTCTCTTTACTAACTGTGACTTCTGTTTCCTTTTCCAGTTGATCGGTTTGGGTCCCCACAACCCCAAGAAGAAGCAAGACTTAGATAAGCTTTATGATCTAAAAGCTAAAGCCCAACAGATTATGAACCAATTTGGTCCTTCTACCTTGATCAACCTCTCCAACTTCTCCTCCATAAAGCCAGAACCAGCCAGCACTCCCCCGCAGAGCTCCATGGCCAACAGCACCACCGTGGCAAAGATGCCTGGGACGCCCAGCGGAGGAGGACGGCTCAGTCCTGAAAGCAACCAGGTAATTTCATCCCTATCTTTAGGACAGTAGGGAAGATGTCCAAACCTGCTTGTGGCTTAATTCCTCTCCTTCCTTAAATTACTGTCAAAAACTTAATTATCTATTAAAGTATCAGTTACTGTGTGAGCAAACATCTCATGTATTTCATAGAATCACAGAATCCCAGACTGGTTTGTGTTGGAAGGGACCTTAAAGCTCATCCAGTCCCAACCCCCCTGCCATCAGCAGGGACACCTTCCACTAGACCAAGTTGCTCAAAGCCTCATCCAACCTGGCCTTCAACACTTCCAGGGAGGAGCAGCCACAGCTTCTCTGGGCAACCTGGGCCAGCGTCTCACCACCCTCACACCAAAGAATTTCTTCCTCTGATCTCATCTCCATCTCTCCTCTTTCAATTTAGAGCCATTTCTTCCCTCCCAGGTACTTTCAGGCTGGATGGAGTACGGACACTGTAGGTGTAGAGGTTGTTTCAGGCTCAGGAAAATGTACTGGGTGTGTGATTGGGAAATTATTTTAAAATGTGGTTTAAATAAGAGAAATAAAAGTGCAAGCTTGAAACCTGCATCTCACTGGGGCAGTATGAGAGGCGGCATCGCTGCCCGGAGCTGCTCACTGTGTGTTTGCTTGTTGTGATCTGGAGTCTCAGACGCTGCTGCCCAGCCGAGTGCTCCAGGAGCACACCCTGACCTCTCTGTGGGCTTCACTGGCCCCAGGACCTCTCTGGGAAGTGTCCTGGTCCCCTGACACAGACACACGCGCGGCAGCTCCGCCGTTGGTCTGAGGGAACCGGGAAGGGCAGGAATTTCCCACGTGTGTCTGGTTCATCTGACCGGGCTGAGGGGTCGGTGGTGATAATGTTCATCCATATCCTAGGAGATTAAATGTCCTGCTGGTGTTCAGCAGCAGTAAAATTTCTGCTCCCTGCCCTGTTTGGGCTGAGAGGACGCTGCCTTCTGCCCTAGAATAACCCAGCACTTGGGTTTATCTCTGTTTTCCATTTGAAACCCCGAAGCTGATAAGCGCTAGAGCCATTGAAATACTTCCTGTGTGCCCTGAGCACAAATCCAGTCGCTGATGCGGGTCTTGCACTTGCTGTCTGCCTCTTAAAACTTCTAGTTCTACCTTTGTCCCCTCTTGCTGGCAGATTTGCTTCAGCCAGTGGCATTTTAGTGCCAGTTTAGTGCATGAGCCTTATTTCTCCTGACCTGCTGCGTTCCACTTTCAGCTCACAGCAACCACTGGTGGTTGAAAATGACTCCTCAACACCTGATATTACTTACCTCTCCCACTCCTGCACTGATCCGCTGTGTCAATACGTGTGACTTCAGCCTCAGGAGTAAAGAGGGAGGAGATCTTGTGTGGCTGTGCTTGGGCAGTTCTTGCGTGGGCAGTTGCTTTGCTAAAATAGAGCAGTAAATCATTCCTCTTCTTCCACGTGCTCAGGTTTTAACCAAGAAGAAATTGCAGGACCTGGTGCGTGAGGTGGATCCGAACGAGCAGCTGGATGAAGATGTGGAGGAAGTAGGTACCAACCCATGGCAGGGGCTGCACAAAGAGTTAATCTGGGAATTTTCACAGAGCAGTTGCCCTTTGTCCCAGGCAGAGAGGGTTGGTTCATCTCACCCTCCTATGTTCTCATGTTCGCTGCAGCTTTCAGCCATCCGTGTCTGTTTCTGCGTCCCAGCGTCAAGAAGGGTTTTAAACCAGTAATTGTAGCAAACACCTTGGAAATACCGGCTTCTGCGGGTTCATTTTCATACTTTGTGCATAATTTCAGCTGCTCTGTGCTGATAAGACCGGTTCTTGTCCTTGTTCTGCCACAGATGCTGTTGCAGATCGCTGATGATTTCATAGAGAGCGTGGTGACGGCTGCCTGCCAGCTCGCGCGGCATCGCAAGTCAAACACCCTGGAAGTGAAAGACGTTCAGTTACATCTTGGTAAGTGAGGTTTTTATTTTCTCTCTCAGTTGAGAGCTGCACGGTGTTGGAGTGGAAACCTGGGAGCAGCTGCAGATTTATTGCCATAAAAATGAGGGGATGAGTGGGGTGTGTGCCCCGAACCATCCCCTCTCCAGATTTTGCAGTTGTGCACTTTGTAGCTCTCAATCAGCTGGGGCTGGAGCGTCCCCAGCACAGAGACTGCATCATAATCGTGTTTAATGCTGCGCAGCCCTCTGCTGCTCTGCTCTTGGGAAGCTTTTCTAGCTGGTATGTGGATCAT
>NW_010310961.1:0-210 GCF_000700745.2 Antrostomus carolinensis
CTCCGGGACGGACACGGAGTGAGGGGTCTTATTGAAAAAGGCTGGAAAAGGAGCAGCCCGGGGGCTCCTGGGGTTGGTTTGTGTCCAGGATGGAAATAACCGGAGGGGCTGGGGGTTCGGGAGGGAACTGCAGGGGATGGGGTGACATGGGGCAGTGTCCCTGGTTCAGCACCCCCAGGGCAGCTCCTCTTCCACCGGTGCCAAACCCTT
>NW_010310962.1:0-20478 GCF_000700745.2 Antrostomus carolinensis
TATTTCGGGGAATCTTCCTACACATCATTATAGTATTAGTATAATTTTTATTAATAGTATTATTCATTGTTCATGAATTAACTCATACTACATCAAATACAAAACTGTAAACAGGTTTAAGTTAATTGAATATCTTTTTGCTACACTTAGTAGATTTAAGAATCAATTCCAACTGAAATGCAAATAATAATAATAGTAATCACAGAAACATGCTTCACTATCAAAATATGTTTTAAAGGTCCCTCTGTACATGTAATGTAATTCCTTTCCCTTATCAGACCCTTCACTCCAATTTCTAAAAGAAAAATGACTGATAATACACCTTGTCATTTCCATGATCTACAACTATTTGGCTTGATGTTTCTCAAACACTACAGTTTCAAAAGAAGTCCAGAGTACCTATACAAGGTCATCAGTACAACTTGTGCTGAATATCTGGAAAAAGATTCTCCTTTATTTATTTATTAACAACATCAATAGGCAATTAAATATTTGCTAGTAGTTGCAAAAAATGTTCCTTTGTTAAGCAAAGTTCATGCTAAAATGTTCCCACTTAATTGTCATTCATTACTGTTCAATGTCACTGGGAAAGGTACTTTTATTGGTAGAAATCATAGAATCATAGAATGGTTAGGGTTGGAAGGGACCTTAAAGATCATCTAGTTCTAACCCCCCCCTGCCATGAGCAGGGACACTTTCCACTAGACCAGGTTGCTCAAATCCCAGTACAAGTCCTGGCAGAAGTCAGCAGATTGCAAGAGACATCACACTGCAGTACTTTCGACCTTAGTTCTTCTGTGAGTGAAACCATGTGAAACTCATGAAACGTTTCACTGCCCAATGAAAAGGTTCAACTGGAGAGAGTTTCATGGAAGCAGCTACTAGTAAAATGGACACATCTATCTGTAGAGAAAATATTGTTGATACAGTTGCCTACCCACGGTGTAAAAGGGGGAAGTGGCATAGAAGGGAGGACTTACTGACAAGGAATTGCTGGGGGTACAAGGGTGGGAATGCAGCTCAAGAAGGACTGTGGCCAGGATAGTGGAGCAGCCAGGAGGAAAAGATCTACTACAGTACTTGAGCTGGGCGTCAGGAAAAAGAAATGCTTATTGTATAATGATAATGTCTCCGTGTATATTCTGTCCAACAAATTCTTTATATCTGTACTAGGCAGATGGTACTTTAATTAAAGGTTCTGTAAACTTTCCTGAAACATCTTTGTGGTTTCTCTGTTCAGCATGTTTATGCACCTCTCCCTGCAAATTAACAGGTTTTCAAATATTTTATACTTATTTAACAATGATACATGGGAGCTTACGCTCTGTGAATGAAGGGTGAATCCAGGACTGCCTACATGATGTTAATACGTATTTTGGTCAAGCCTATAGTGACTGTGGTATATACAAAATGTGATGGCAAAACTAACGAATGGAATAAGAACACGAAGGAAAATTGTTTTGAACACGAAGAATAAATATGTAGGTTTTTATGATAAATAAGGTTAATACTAATTTTTGCTTATAATTGCATTACAAGCTTATGTTGAAGAAAGACATTGATTCATCTACTACACTAGGAAATACTTTTTAAAAGACCGTGTATGCCTCTGATTTTAGTATTTTCAGTAGTGAAGGCAGCATCTTAGCATATTTTATTTTTTTTCTCCTTAAAACAATTTTTAAAAGCATCAGGTCCACTGGAAAAAACCAAACAACAAAAGCCAACCAACCCTCCCCCCCAAAAAAAAGCCCACAAGTTTTCACACACAGAGAAAAACATGCAGCAAACAGTTCCTTCTCCACAAGATAAATTAATTTCTAGAATTAGATCTAGAGATATGTACCTTTTTTGTCTGTAGCAAACATATTTTTGGTAGATTTGTTCCAGCAGAAAACCAAATATTAAAGAGGATTTTAAAAAGCTAATTAGAAAAATAATAAAACCCTCTGAATAGGAATTTATTTCAAATCATGGAAAAAAGGGGTGCCCATAAGCACAACATTTTCCTCAAAACACTTAATTTCTGATTTAAACTTAAATACACGTAGACATTTCATCATAGAATCATCATAGAATGGTTTGGATTGGAAGGGACCTTAAAGATCATCTAGTTCCAACCCCCCTGCCATCAGCAGGGACACCTTCCACTAGACCAGGTTGCTCAAAGCCTCATCCAGCCTGGCCTTAAACATTTCCAGGGAAGGGGCATCCACAACTTCCTTGGGCAACCTGTTCCAGTGTTTAATCAACCTTGTAAAAATTACTTTAGAGGTAAATGCAAAGCTTCAAAAAAAAATCTGCAACATTAGACTACATTGGTGCCTAAAAAAAGTTTGCCACTAAATCTTGTGTTTTCCTCTTGAAATTAAGTTGTTTACATAGTATTTTTGTTTCTTAAACTGACAAAGGAAACCTGGATATAGAAGACATACCACTGTTCATGTAACTGAGATTCTGAGCATGCACACAGTTGTGTATGCAATGTTATACTGTTTGCAGTATAACATTTGTGTATGCAATGTTATGTAGATAGTCCCATCTTTACATATGTAAGTCATTGAAAGATCTGGTTCTAATACTACTGTGTATATAAACCTGCGGTTTTGCCAGTTGAAATGCAAATGAGAATAGCAACCTGCTTGTAGGTTGCTATTCCTGTGGATAGTGTCATAGAATTTATATAAGAAATTATCTGAGTATCTGCCAATGTAGACACTACGCAAGTCTGCTTCTTTATCTGCACTTGTGCTTACAGATTTCCTGTGAAATTGTTGCCAGAAACTACAAAGGTCACATTAAATTTTTGTGAAGGTGTCTCTAGATATGTTGCCTTTGTGTCCATAAGGCAACATATCAAACACTGCTGTAAATGCATGCACTGTAAGCACTGCTTTCCATGACAAGTAAGTCATCATATTAATGAAAGCAAGAGGCCTCCAGCTATCTTGTGACTACTACATTTTTCCTTTTACTAGTTTTGGGTCCTTTCATTAATGTGCAACATGTTTTATATGCTAGAGGACTAGAATAATTGTTTTAACTGTCCCTTTCTTCCTTTGGGTAAATGGAAGGAGGTTGCTGAATTAAAGAGGAAACAGTTTATAAAATTATCAAAGCTTTATTTTGGAAAAGCAAATTCCTTCCTACCTCCCATGGGAATTATATGAAAAGCTCATGCAAACAGAATGTGTATATTTTTATGACTCAAGCTATGAAGTTACAACCACATATAGTATTTAATTTTGTATTCACTGTCAACCACAATTGCTTCTCTTTCCAGCCAACCTTTCATCTCTGCAGGTCCTCTTTAGAATTTCATTAGGTTAATAGGTCACTAAAATATTATTTGATCATATTTCTCAATCACCTTCATCAGCTTATGAGTCAACCCTGCAACATGTGAAAGTAAGGTATTTTTTTCACTCACTTCCTCTGAAATATTTTAAATATTTAAGATTAGGGAGAAATTTTATACAATTAATATGCTGAAACACTGGAACAAGTACCCCAGAGACATGGTAGAAGGCCCATCCCTGGAAACATTCAAGGTCAGGTTGGACAGGGCTCTGAACAACCTGATCTGGTTGAAGATGTCCCTGCTCACTACAAGGAGTTTGACCTTTAAAGGTCCCTTCCAACCCAAACCATTCTATGCTTCTATGATCTTCTATTATGCTTAGTGTCCTAAGAAATATGAGACATTAGATATTCCCCTTCTGGTGCAAGTCATATGAAAAAAGAAATATATCTGTGTCTAGAGAATATTTTGATAGTTAAATTATCCCAATGTACTGAAACTAGGCACCGGGACAATATCCAATTTAACATACAATGTTTGAGGAAAAAGCAAAGCAATTGGATAGAGTACAGAACAGAGTAATAAAAAGGATCAAAGATCCAGAAAACACGACTGGTGAGAAAGGCTGTATTAACTGGCATATTTAATTGAGTGAAAAGAAGACTTGAGAGGAAACTTGAAACCCGTTTCCTCATATGTAAGAGGTTTCCAGAAAGAGAAATACTGTCCTGTTTTCCTTTTCTACCAGAGACAGGAAAAAAAAAAAAAATTGCTGAGCTTAGATTGAAGTAGGGGATACCAGGGAAAACTCCCCTAGGAAGTAGGGACAGTAAAACCTTGACCATTCTGCCTCAGGGAGCCATAGAATCTCCATCATTTCAAGCTTTCAAGAGCAGGTTGCAGAACAGTCTGTTGGGAATGGGTGAGAAGCCAGGGTAAGTGATATATTGAGTTGCACACACCTTCGCTATGTGCTACAAGCCAGTGATTTCTTCTAAAGGGAGCTGCATTTGCTGAACACTCCTGTAAATGCTGAACTGCCTTCCATTACCAATGATTGTAATAGGACTGTGCTGCGTCTTGTACATTTGAGCACAAAGTTGGCAACTGGACAAATGTAAATCCTTAGCAGCTTATCCGCGTTGTTGGGGTTTTGTTTGTTTTTTTCAATTGTGGTATGCTTTTTTTCAGGATTTGTAGAGATGTGTCCTATTAGATTTCAGAACTGAGCAGAACTGTTATGCAAATACAAATGTAAGATCCAAAGCCAGCTGAAGTAAGCAGAAGAGTTTCAGACGGCTTTCATGGCTTTGAAACAGATCTGTGGCGTGTACGTGTCCAAGGTCGTATGTGTGTGTCTGTGTGTGCTGGGGACAGGAGGAAGGAGGCATTTGTACAGCCACTTAGCCTGACTTTGAAATGTTGGCTTTGTGCAATTGACCCAGGGGTGTATTCAAACTGCTTAATTTAGGAGTTGAAGTTACTCTGGCATTTAGGCTCAAGACAGAAAAAGAGAAACTGCCTAATCTCTAGAGTGAATGAGCTCCCCATATGCCAATGAAGAAATTTAATCTCTATGTATATATGAAACAGTTATAATCTCAATATATACTTTACAATCAAATTGAACATGTTTTTTAAGCATTTGGCTTATCTTAGGAGCCTGAGTGGTGCTTCAGCAGAATAAACCAGAGTATCATGACTCACAAAAAAGGAAAGCAAAGTTAAAATATTTAAAGGTCATATTTCATTTTTAGATGATGCATAAACTATTTTATATGTTCATAACAGTCAACTGGAAGCAGTGGAATTTTCTTAGTAATTTGTGAAGCTAATTAGTTGACACACTGAAAAATCCAAGCTATAAAGCATACCATAGTCAAATCAGTGTCAATAAGCAATAGTTTTGATGATATTTTCAGTGTTTTATTGTTCCATATAGGGATGCAATAATATTGTGGAAAATTGATTTTCTGTGGAAAAGTTCCCCTCTTCAGCACTGTATTCATCATATTGGAAACAACTGAGATTTTTAAAAAGAACTAATAAATAGTTTAAGCAATATTAGCAAAGTTTTTTCCCACACAGAGTTAAACTCAAGCTGTTAAACTGAATTGTGAAGTGGGTCAGTGATCCAACCCCCGAGTTTCTTACGCAGAGGCCTCCTGTGAGGCACAATGTTCTCTGTAAAGTTCTTTGGAGTTGACAAGCCATATAATCTCCCAGGAGGTGGATAAGGCCCTATATTGCACATTTTATAATTCTGAAAAAAAAAAAATAAAAAAAAAAAAATATCATTGATCTGTGCATACAACTCCTGTTGAGTTAAACAGAAACTTTGTGGACCAAAAAAAAAAAATACTAATATTGTAATATATTATGTATAAATAATTAAAAAACAAAGCCAAAGTTACTGGCAATTAGAAAGGATATCTTCTATGAAAGTTGTATTTTCTTATCAAGTATCAGGGCCCTGGTTTTGCCAACAAGCTCTGATCATCCTGACAAGCCTATAACCAGCTTTCTCCATAATCCTCCTCTGCAACTTCTTTTCCTACCCCTTCCCAGAGGTTTGGCTTCATGTGTTCAGGGTCATTTCTGATCCGCCAGAACCATGTAACTTTTATCTGCCTGTTGGAAAAAAAAAAGTGTGAAGCATGGACACATACTTCACCCACTGGCTTGGGGGTTGCATTTTAGCCCAGGCCCTTGCCCTTGGTCCATGTCTGTGTTATGCTGTAGTTATGCTGTGCTTGACCTAGCACCATGCCAGTCCTGATCTTGTCTTGCTGACTTGACTTCCTAGTGTGATCTCACACCTGGCACATCACTACAGGCTGTCTGGTAAACAGTGGGCTGTGGACAACCCTGGACCCGTTTGCCTCTTCTTGTTTACATATCGTGGGACTTCACCCTTCACCTAAGGTCTTGATGTCATCCTCAGCTCCCAGGTCACCTTCCCTTGTGGAGCTGCCCTCTTCTGCTGCTCCCTGATGCCGTGGTGCTATACCATAATTCAAGTACATACTGATAAGGAACAAGTCTAATGATAGGGGCCCTGAATTAAAGTTCTTTTGCCTCAGTCCACAGAGGTCAATCAAAAGTTTCAGCACCTTTCTGACAAGGCTGTGAACCTTATTAATCAGCTTTGGGAAAAACTGTATTATCTAGTACAGAGAGTGAATGTACTGTGAATTAGCACAATACATTGAACAAGGAAGGACCTTGAGATGTCTTTTACTATGGTATTGGACAAATGGCTTACAAATGTCCATTAACTAAGTACATTAATTACAGCTTCTCTCCTATATCACAGGAAACACTCAAGTTCTGTTTGAGTCTTTCATACTTCGAAGTCTTGTCTAGGCAGCCAGAACAGAGTACCATCACCCTAGGCTGGTGAAAGAGCTTTACAGCTTTGCATACTAGCAGCACAATGATAATTTCCCGATGCATGTTATTCTGTAAGCTGACTGCAGAGTCATTTAAAAATTTGTATTTGTACCACTAAGGTTTCATTTTCTTCTAAGAAGAATAATCTTCACTATCACTTATGCTTTACACTTCTCTCCGGAATGCTGGTTTAAGGCAGGTCCATAAACACAGGGCTCCATCATGATCCTATTTTCTAGCAATGCTAATGATAGCTTCAGCATTAGTAGAAAATAGATACTTTCCTAATTGAGGTAACATAAGCATCAGAAAATGTCTCTTTTCTCCCTATTGAAATATGGTAGGGTTGCAATGTAGATACTAGACATCTCTGGTTTACGCCCCTGAGCATGCTTGCAGAGTGCTTGCTGTGGCAGATCTAAGGCTTTTTGGCTGGGATGAATCCTAGTTGATCCAGGACTATTGTGTATGCAGAGTGCATGTATGTTATAGTTCTGGCACATCTGCTGCTATGCTTAGCATGGGAGGGTAGGTAGACATAGAGGGTCATAGAAATTTGGTGCGTGTGAGGGGAACTTACTGTGCCCCAGAGAACCTGCACTGGCATTAGCACAAAAAACAAACAAACAAACAAACAAAACCAAAAACAAAACAAGCAAAAAAACCCCCCAAAAAACCCCATAAATGGGTATTCTGAGGGGGAGAGAAACTCCTCAGGTTGATGCTGTGTAAGGGGACTGAGCTGCCCATATCTCATCTGCCTGGATGGTGAGCCTTGAAGCACCAGGCTGCCAGCAAGGCCCCAGACATTAAGTACTATACATGTTTCAGGCTGAAATGAGCCACAGACAGAACACAATAATTATGGAACCAGTAAGTAAAGTAGGTGATGGTTGTCTGTAGACATACAGGTAGAGTACTTTCTTGCAATCTGGAATAATCTTGGACTGTGGCCTGCTTCCAGGGTTATCTCAAAATTGCTGATGCAGAAGGTGATACCCAGAATGCAAACAAGATGCAAACATGCCCAGAATCCAAAATGATCCCCTCCTTCTGTTCTTTTGGAAATTGATTTTTCTACAGAAACAGGCTTTATTAATTTGATCCCTTTAACCCCACAAAACTTTATTTCTTTCTTCAGAATTATTCAACTTCAACAACAGTGGAAAGGGTTGTGGTTGAAAGTTTATTCTCTGAGATTGAGGAGGTGGTATAAAGCTCCAGAAATTCAGGAGGAAAAATAGGGTAGGATTATAGCTTCAAAAGCAGATGCTCTTGAAGGTCATCATATAAGTCATCATATAAAAGGCCATCACATAAATCACTGTAAAAAGATAGGTGCCTGACTGATCCTCCTCAATGAAAGCAATGAGTCAGCTGTCCATAAAAATGTTGATGCCATCTACAACTGGAAAGTATTGAATTACAGCTTCATTGAGATGTCTAATTCTCCATGTCTATTTCTAATTAGGTATCCAACGCTGAAGAAGGGAAGTATTTCAGGTACCTTTCTTTAAAATTTCCTAAAATTGTCTGATGCAGTCATGTCTCTGTCCACTGCATTGCCTGTTACATAGCACACTTTGAGGAACCAAGTTCTTCCCCTTTTCTGTAGATCAATGACACACTGAGGGAGACTAAGCATACCCCATTTCCTTTATTCACCTGGGGCAATTTTGCTCTAAACTGTCACAACCGCTTGCACTGACTCCAGTATCAAAATTCACTACAAGCATAAAGTAAGGCTTGTGTGATGCAATAGAGTCACAAGTCTAATAATTTAGTTAGTTTTCAATGTCTAAATTCTTTAAATAGAAAACAAGAACAGCCCAAGAAAAATATGCCTTTAAAAATATTCTCCCAAGAACAAACAAGGCAAGGGTACTTATTAAGACTAATCACTTGAAAGAACCTCTCTAGAACAGCCTTTTTCTTTTTTAATTTATAGATTTAATATTTTTTAAGAAATACACATATATTTTCTTTCTCTCACTATCACAGATGCTGCAGTTGAAATTGTACTTTAAGACTGCAGCAATTAGCTGTGTTCTGAAAAGAAAGAAAGAAGAAGAAAAGCCCAAAAAACCACCAACCATGCTTTTCTTTAATCCACAGGGTGAGGAATAGGGGTTTTTTTGTAACACAAATTGATTTCAAATTGCCTAATTTTCATTAAAGTTCTCATGCATGAGGTTGCTGCTTGGGTTTTGCTCAACTGGAAGAAAGTTGGCAAAGAATATTGCAAGCTTGCTTTCAAGTTGCTCCTAGCAGCTAGAGAATGGTCTGCTGGTAAACTGTGGCAAGGGTTTTCCTTCCCTTTTTCTGAGAGTTTACTGCAACATTTGATATTACAAAACATCAAATTTTGCTTTCTACTCCCGAAACATGTCTGGGAATTATTTGTATCACACCTGAATGCTTCTAATAGATTTAACATCCTGTGGACAACTTTTAATCATCCATGTGGATTCAGCCTCGAGGAATCCCCAGGGCTCAATAATCGTCTTTTTATTATCTACAATCAATGTGTTACTATTGGATATTTATCAGTCATTATACTAATTACAGCATGGCAAATTGCTTTAACTTTTGGGCATACACTTGTATGACTGATTTCTGTGCTACTGTTGTGAAAACTTAAAGGTAACCTGGGAGTGCTTTCTGGCGTCTGTGACAAATCTCTTGCATTCTTTTCGTTACAAAGTAATGTGCCCACTGATGCTCCCGTTTTTGTAGCTAGGATTTGGTCCTTTTTCTGTTCAAAACAGCAGGTGATCATGCCCTCATTATTTTTCACATGTTCCAGTTTTTCCTGTTGCTTGTACTCAGACTTAAGCTCATAGTTAAACAAGCAGTGCTTCAAAAACAAGGAAATATTCCTTATGTCAGGTCTCAGTTTTTATCTGAATTTGAAATGCAAGGCAAGCAGTTTTGTCTGTTGAGATTGGTTTCTTGCATGAACAGTCACTCAGTTTTGACAAAAAAGCAGAGCCCACTTTTACAAAGGTGGAACTCAGTTCATATTAAAAAAAAAAGAAAAAGAAAAAGAAAAAGAAAAAGAAAAAGAAAAAGAAAAAGAAAAAGAAAAAGAAAAAGAAAAAGAAAAAGAAAAAGAAAAAGAAAAAGAAAAAGAAAGAAAAAAAGGAACCAGCTAAAACCTCAGGAATTTTAGTCTAACTTAAATTTAAAAATCAACGGTTTTTTCAATAGGGTCTGGAATTCAAGGCAGACTGAAAGTTTTCAGAAAATTTGCACAACCTTCCTTTCCAGCCTTCCTTTCTTAAAATGTGAAATAATTTCTAAAGTAATGTATGAAAATTCATAAAATTAGTCTCTTAGCTCTAGATTAAAAGAGTTCAGCTGATTATAGGCTCTCATCTCATGTGTCAGGACAAGAACAGCGTGTTCAGATGGTCTGCCATGAATAAATACAACACGTATTTTTCATGTAACAGGTTTCTAACATTCTGACATAAGGTTTCCTGACAACATAAGAAGATTCCCCTTACAGATTTCTGGACAATATTTTTTTTAGGTATATTAGGTGATTTCCCCTATGTTGTCAGCATAACAGAGATATTATTTTATTTTCTTACTTTGAATCACAGGTATTTAAAGGAAATTGGTCTTTTCCTTTCAGACCTAAAATTCCTGAGTATACCCAAAATTAGGACAAAATTCTCTAGTTACATGATGCTATTCATTGTCTTTAATCTCTATAAATATGTGTAGGAAAATATATGTATTAAAACCTTAAAAACCAAAAGTTATATAGGAAAGTTTTAAGAACAAATTTTATTATTGTACTTATTTCTCCTGTTGGTCATCTGGTTCCTTTTGTTTGTTTCCTTAACGCTTCTCTTCATTGTTGAGAATAAGGAAAAAAATGACTAGAAAATATAGGGGGAAAAAAAAAATCCCTGGAATAACTATACTGCCTGCATTGTCATTTCTCGAATCCCATTGCTTAATGCAGTGATGTCTGTGACCGAAGCAGAGTTTCCTGTTCAAACAGAACTAATGGTGGCAGAATGCCAGCCTGCAGCTGCACTGGGGACTCACACTGACAGGTCAGCGAGTAGTAGAGTTTAAAACAAATGGTGCCCTCCTTTTCCAGAGGTGATAAGGATGGCAATGCTCAGGAACTCATCAGGAAGATTCTCTGGGTCAAATCCACAGCTGGAACATGAATCTTGACTGTAAGACTTTGGGTTAAAGCCAGCAGAAAAAAGTAAGTAATGTCAAACTAAGAAAGCTGAGAACTAACTATTCCTATAAGCTTACAGATGTGGTGCAAAAGGAGAGAGTCATCTCCGCTTCCAGGATGAACTCTGAGAGTTTTGGAGGTGCCTTTGGTGAAAAGAAGTGTCACTGAGTACATGTAAAAGTATTGCTCGCATGTAGCAGACCTAGACCATAAGACCATCAACTCGCCATAAAAACTGTAAAAACACCCAGGTTATGCATGGATATGCTTGGAATTTATTCATAATAGGAACCTGTAGCAGTTTTGGCATTGCAACAAATGTCTTTACAGGAGTTTTTGATCATCCACAATCTTAAGTTAGCCACAGGCAGTTCAGAGTTACTTTAGAGTCTAGACTTGAAAGGGTGAGCAGACAGGTGAGAAAGGGTCTTTCCCCCATACTCCAAGATTAAAATGTTTCATTAAATTTGGATCATTTATTCAGATTAAAAGACTGAAACGGGATTTTATCAACTTTTGGGTTTTATGTTAGCATATTATAGAATCATAGAATCATAGAATAGATTGGGTTGGAAAAGACCTCCAAGATCATCAAGTCCAACCCCTGATCCAACTCCAATTACTATATCATGGCACTAAGGGCCACGTCCAATCTCTTTTTAAAAACCTCCAGGGATGGTGAATCCACCACCTCTCTGGGCAGGCCGTTCCAGTGCCTGATTACCCTCTCTGTAAAGAATTTCTTCCTAACATCTAACCTAAACCTCCCCTGGCAGAGCTTGAGCCCATGCCCCCTTGTCCTATTGTTGGTTGCCTGGGAGAAGAGACCAACCCCCACCCGGCTATAACCTCCCTTCAGGTAGTTGAAGAGAGTGATGAGGTCACCTCTAAGCCTTCTCTTCTCCAGACTAAACAACCCCAGCTCCCTCAGCCTCTCCTCATAGGACTTGTGCTCAAGTCCCTTCACCAGCCTCGTTGCTCTTCTCTGGACCCGCTCCAGCACCTCAATGTCCTTCCTGAACTGAGGGGCCCAGAGCTTTTAAAGGTAATTAAAAACATATATTAATGTAAAAGAAGCTTCAAGAGAAAAACGAACAATCTCTTAGTTTCAAATATTCTTGTCAAGAGAAGACATAGAAATCCATTTTTAGTCAGAGTCAAAGAGAATTTAACAACAAGATAGCTGCATATCTCTTCATTTTTTATTCTATTTGCTTAGCTGTTAAATCTAATGCTTGTTAATTTTATTCGTAACATATTGAGCCAGTTTCACTGGTGTGTTTTTCTTTGCTTGTTTGTACTTCAGTTTTTCACAGCAGGCATGAACTGAGTTTATCCAGCTGATTAAGGTGATTGGCATCAATGGAGCACGAGACAGAGTGTACCAGCAAATGTGGCCCTTGTTTAAAAATTCAACGTAAAGTGTTGAGCTCCCCTCTAAATCTTAATCAGGCTAAGGAATTATCCTTCATTTTAAACATAAAGAAGCTCTCAGATCTCTTTGTGATTTTCTGTGAATATGGAAATATATTTGTATTTTAATCAAATTTAGGGCAATTTGATATATTTATGTCAAAAAAATTATATTTTTGGGAGTAAATATCAAATTCAGATGTCAATACATCAGTTCAAGAAAGCATGCACACAGATTTTACTCCTGTTTCATTTGTGAGTGTTCAGATGGTTTGGTATGGAATTAGAGAGGTGTTATGCATAAAGTTTTGGCTTTGGTTGGGATGTTGTTCCAGTCTCTGGTTTGCAAATGTCCTGAAATTTTGTGCCAATAGTTTTACACAAAAAATATGCATAATTGGGTTAAGCATCCAGCAGATTGTATCTGAATAGTAGATAAACTATTTTCTCTGGCTTCATATTTGTTTTATGCATGAACACTGGTCCACTACATATTAGGCCTTCATAACTCATAGTAGGTTGTGAATGGACAGCAGAAATCATGCCCATAAACTACCAAGTCTTGCACTGTAAAGCCTTAAAAAATAAATCTGCAAAATACATTCTTGCTGATATACAAGATCAAAGAAAGAATTGGGAAAACAGCTGGCTTTCCAAATGCTGATCAGCTGCTGCCTCTGGCTTTCCCAGCCTAGCACAGCAGATCATCAGCCAGTTTTATGAATGATAACTACAGCTGTTTTTTTGTGGGCCAGATATAGAAAAGCTTAATAACTTGCAAGTAGTCCAAGGTCCTTACACATTTGGTGTGTGTTACAAAATGAAGACACTGTCCCTTTCAAAAACTTACTAAAGACTTCAGAGTAAAGCCTAGCTTTTCCCAAAAATTAGCAACCCTAGAAATTCCCAACAATATTTTGTCATTCACAATAATTAAAGAGAAGTTTTTTATCATGATAGTGTTAAAAGTTCAAGAGCTAATATCAGAAAACGAAGACATGATATGAGTTTATATTTATGTGGTAGGTTCAGGTTAGGGTTTTTTAATTATTTAAAATAAAACTAAATTAAAATTCTAGTCATATATTTGTAATCTAATTCAGAATTACTAAAGGGCTTCAACAGTTTTATAAAAGTTCTTCACTTTGGAAAGATTAGAATTTGGATCTAGACTACACTGCAATTTAAAGTTATTGGAGCACTTCACAAATTGGAATTCTAATTTGAAAGAATGAAGGTCTCCTAAAAATGTGAAGCACACCAATAATTTTAAATTATTTTCTCGTTTACAAGCTCAGAACCCCTACCATTTACAAAGAAAGACACTTATAACAAAAAGTAAAGCACTGCAATAATTTCAAATCAGTGGGTATAGTGTAGAGCAATCTTAAGGCACTGAAGTGCTACACTTTCTTTTACAGAAGACCTTCAATCTTAAAAATATAAGCAAGTTAAAGAGTTTCTTCTCTGCAAAACTGAAGACACATTGAACTGATTTGAGATAAGCAACACGTATTACAAAAGAGTGTATAAATATTTTAGAGGCAAACACACAAAAATGATCTCTGTATCTCTGAATACAGCCGATAGTTTATTTCTGATTTATAGGTTTGCTTATTTATCATTAGAGGTGACCTCATCACTCTCTTCAACTACCTGAAGGGAGGTTATAGCCAGGTGGGGGTTGGTCTCTTCTCCCAGGCAACCAACAATAGGACAAGGGGGCATGGGCTCAAGCTCTGCCAGGGGAGGTTTAGGTTAGATGTTAGGAAGAAATTCTTTACAGAAAGGGTAATCAGGCACTGGAACGGCCTGCCCAGAGAGGTGGTGGATTCACCATCCCTGGAGGTTTTTAAAAAGAGATTGGACGTGGCCCTTAGTGCCATGATATAGTAATTGGAGTTGGATCAGGGGTTGGACTTGATGATCTTGGAGGTCTTTTCCAACCCAATCTATTCTATGATTCTATGATTATTTATATGGTATATAAAATCAGTTCCATAGATCAGTCTATTCAGTGACTTTTTTTCCCTCAAAGAAAATGTACCTGTGTCTAATTTTACCTGCACATTTATACATACATGTGTATAAACAAAAGCACTTTTTACTTCATTCTTGGGAGAGAAACAAAGTATACTGGTTCTGGTCCTCACTGGTAATACAAGGCATGAGAAACAAGTCTATACACATTTGAGCGACACTAAGTAAGTCAGTGATGTGATCACCGTTCAAAGACAGCTCATGGTGGAAACAAAGATAAAGTAGTACCGATACTGTAGTCTAAGATCTGATTTAGCATCAGTGGCAAAGTGACAACTCTGTTCTCTCTCTGATCCTGCCCTGTACCTGTTGGAATTAGTTCTGAGTTAGCTTTGTTTGGAAAATGCCATCTTTCAATGTGTGATTGTATTTAATATTTTGTATGTTATTAACATGCCATATGAAACTATTTAATAATTATTAATTAATCATTTAACCTCTACTTTACCTTTTTTTTCTCTATATAGAACTGCCAGTATTTCACCAGTTTTGGAAACCATACCTATTTGACTTCATAATCTCTAACTTCTTTTTATGCAAAACCAATTATCTTATCCTCCCTTTTCCTGGACCAGCTTTTGCAACACTGACTCCTTGATGACTTTTAAGCCTCAGTTTCAGTCCTCACTTTGCTCTGAACATTTCTTTTACAGGTTATTTATAATCTACCACGTAACTCTGACTATAGTTTTCTGGTTGTATTTTTTTATTTCCACTATGTGTGATCTCTGTGTAGCTCTCAATATTATTGATCCTTCTTGAGTATCTCAAGAAGAGGGTCAATATCCACAGCTTTTTCATCTCTTTTGAGCCCCACCTAACTGTTCTGTCAGCAGTTCCTGTTTTCTCTGCCTCGTCAATTATAAAAATTTTGAAAACTCTTCTCTTTTCTGTCATACCTTCATGCATAGTTCTGAATATCACATTCATTCAGGTCACACTGACTTTGCACCTCTTTCAACTAAGTTTATTTTCCCATTAAAGTTTGTAAGAAAAAGATTCAGAAAAAGTAACAGAGACAAAAAAGGTAAAGTGGGCCATAGACAAAATTGACCTGAAGAAATTGATCACTGAATGGAGGTAGTTTGTAGCTAATTAAATAAGTTGCTACTGAAATGAAATGAGAGCTTAAGCCAAAGTGGTTATCAGCATGTCACTGAAGTAACTAAAAAATGAGGAAAAAATAACACACAGTTGCACAACAGTGTACCCCAAAAGAATTTAACAAGTGGAGTAAACATTATTTTTATGTCAGAGGTAGGAAAGCTTTTGTACAGAAAAGAGAAGTGATTTTCCCAGGGTCATTCAGTATTGCTGCGAATATAAATTCTATTCCCAGACAACTGACCTCTTTGCTCAGCAACTCTGCTTCCATTGTCCCCCTCTCTCATTGCAATCTATCAATATCACCTGCAAAAGTACAGACTACAGAGGAAGCAAGGAGAGGAATAACATGCAGTGAACAAGTATTCACTGCATTCAACAGCAAATTCCTGAGATGCTCAAGAAAGCTCAAGGGAAAGACCAAAAAGATAATGGTAATACTGACCTCATTTTCATGATGCTGGGGGAAACAGATTCAGAAAAGGACTGGAGTAGGCATAATAAGGACTTGATAGGCATAATAAGCTACTGATTTTGGACCTTTGAGAAACTCTATACTTCACTAACAAAGTTACATTTTTAAGAAACATTAAATTTCCTTTATTTTGTATGTTATTATAACTTTTCCAAATGGCAAAGGCTCCTGGATCAGACCAAAATTCATAAACATGGTATGTTTTAGTTCCCTTTCCTAATCTCAGTTTCTAACTGAAATTTCCTAATTCCAGTTTCTAACTACAATGGCTAAGTGTGAACTTGCTTTTCTCTCTCTCTGCCATTCATTCGATTAACACTTCTTTTCCAGATCTCTCCCTTCTGCATATCTCATCTCTGAGTAGGTGGTGAAGCTTTCACTTCTATCCCACCAATCTGAAAATGTCTCTTCATTTACTTTGAGTCACTTTCATTTCAAAGTTATATGTCCCCTGTCTATGACCCTTTGTATGACCTATGTGTACTAAGAAGGAAAGCCTCTGTCATATACTTTGAACACCCTCTTGAATACATTACCGAATAAACTCTTGGTGCTTGTGAAAGAAAAATAGTCTTGCTTCCATAATCTTACAGCATAAGAGAGACAAAATGTCACCTCTCCAGTTCAACATCTTAAAGTATTTTGATTGATCCAGTTTTAAAATTGCTTACAACATGTTAATTTAGATGTCTAGCTAGCACAGTCTGTTTTTGCACAGAAGTTAAACTCTCCTTTGAATATCTTTTTTTCCTGACTACTTCGTTAATTACAGTTTAAGACAGTTTTCCAACAGAGACAGGTTCTCAGCCTTGCCTCCAGCACATCAGCATGATGCATCTTGTCAATGTTATGCTTGGTGATTTCCATGCTGTGTCTGGAATGTGTCCAGCCTATTGTCTTGCTCTGAATCTGCCTTCAGCCTCACCCACCCGCTCCATTCCTTTCCTCCTGACTGTCTGCCATCCTGAGTTGTGCTTTTGTTTCTACCGACCTAAATATTGATGACTCACTTTTTCCCTCTGAGTAGTTTTTCCATGATTCCCACATAAAAATATCCTTATTTTTTTATAATGCATGCAATTTATGTGTGGTTAAGATCTTTTTAAGATGACCAACACATATATTACAAATCTTGTACTAATACAACAGTAATCAAAAAGGTAGTTTTGTCAAATTTAATTTCAGTTAATTTGAAAATTACATGGAGAGTTTGACTATGAAGAAAAAATGCGGGTCTGACCCCTCTGAAGTCAGTGATAGACACATTTGTATGCCAGAATCAAATCCTTATCCACCAGATAATTTCTAAAAGGAGGTCAGTACTTAGACCTTCACAAATTCCTTTTCTTTTGGCTTTTGAGTTACCTGAAAGCTGTATTTCATTCAGCTGTTTAAATTCACCTGGAGAGAAATTTGAAGATTTACAGATGTTGGTTATTACTTCTTTTGTGCTTCTTCCCATTTGGAACTAGTCTAGTATTTCCAGGTGACCTAAACATGATCTTGAAGGAAGAGGCTGAGAATAATTTCATTTTCCTCATTTTTAATGCAGATATATGATCTGGATTTTCAAGAATTCTTGTAACTTAACCTTCTGAAGTGCAAGCACAAATTCTACCTATCTCAAAGTTGTTGTAAATTGAACTTACAAATATACTATAGCATAAGGCCACTGAAGATTTGACCAAAATTCCACAGCAGTCAGCAGTAACCTTCCTATCTCTGTCTGTAAACATCCATTTACAAACACAGGTGTAATGAATCCATGTGCTGAAATATGCATAAACAGTTCTCATAAAAATGAAAGCTAATTTTAAAAAATAAGGTTTGTGTTGTGTGTTTTTGTTTGTTTGTTTGTTTGTTTGTTTTCATTAAAGCTCTAGTTGGCTTTTGTTCAAAGGTGATTCAACTTCATTTTAAGCATCTAATTTAGCTAGAGAAGAAGTACACAGGAGACTCTATTGAGCCATGGCCCCATCACAGAGAATTCTATTTACATAATTCATTTTTGTAAGTATTTTGCTAACATTTTGCTATTCAAGTTAATACTTTTTATATAATTAAAAATCAAAATCCCCAAATCTCCAGAAATTAACTTGTCTGTCGACTGGGAAAGATGTTATTCTTCCAGACATTTTATGTCAGACAGGTAGGTAATGAATCTTTCTGATCTATCTTTGGAGCACTCCAGATAACTGTGAACAGGTTGAATCAGATGTCTGACAGGCCAATAGCTTAGAGGTGGTGGAGTCATTGGCTAGCTCAATGCTAGCAGCAGAAAAGAAATGGTCACAGGTAATGGAATGATTATGGGGAAATCTACATGATTTCAAAGAAACATAATAAAAGCAATTTCAAACTGTCGCTAAGGATAGATTCTGTAGAATTACTATAAACAGTCTCTCTCCAATTTATACTAGGGTCCTACTAAAGAGGCACTGTGATTTATATAAACAGGGTTGTGACGGAGAAACAGAAATAGCTGATAAAAATGAAAATATAGTGAATTTGGAGTGTTTGGAAAACATTAAAATGTCACATGCAATTCTTCACCTTTTTCACATTACTCTCCCTATCTTTGTATTAACTATATTGAGGTTTTCTGGATCATCTCCAGCTTGAGCATATTTTCTCATTAGTGAGCTGACCAAAATTACACCTAATGAAGTAAAAGTCTTAGAACACCAAATGCTGTACAAACATTCAATTAACTGCAAGTAGACTTTTCTCATGTGGCTGTTACTGCACAGTTTTGTCAAACAAGCACAGAGGTAGCTTGAGATTAATGATACTTGGAGATAATGCATTTAGATTAGCATGAACATTTTTTTCCTTTCTTTTTATGCTGTAAAGTCAGTGAAAATATCCTGAAACTATTTGCAAAGCCAGGCTGAATATACAAGTAGTTCTAGCTGGAAAAGTAGTTGGGAGAAAATTAACAAAAATTGTAGTCAAAGAGAAGTAGTTATCATTTTTCTCCCCCCATGGGACAAAATACTCCCATAGGATATAGAAGGCCTGGGGTCCCATTTCTCCATATTTCTAGAGAAATATGTATTCATATAGTCTGCTTTCCAACAGAGTACCTTTTTTTTCTGAAAGGGAATTATGAAGCAAAACCTCTTAGCCCCTCAGGCTGAAGCAAAATACATCAGCAGTCAGTGAGACAGAGAACAGGAATGTTCACAGACACTTTTACTTAGAAGTTAGGGGGTAGGTAATAATGTATGTTAAAGGCGGGAGTCTTATAGTTTATTCTTTAGTGACGCTTTAATCATAGGTATGAAACAGAATTGTACCAATACTGACACTGAGCTCATCTTCCCACTTCCGTTCCATCAATTCAGTTCAGTAATCACTGTTTATATTTTCAAACATATCTTTTTGCCTTTTCCATTTGCATAACTAGCTCTCCTCCCTTCTCCATCCTCAGAATGTGTTCACGGACCTAATTTGATTCACCATTGTATAATTGAGATGTAGAGCTTTTTTGGAAGCAGATTGCTGGTTTTTATGAAATCACCCACAAAGTGTGGTTATTTTAATACAAAGGTGCTTGTCACTTCACAACAGCATGCATTCCTTCATGGTATTCCATGGTTAGTATAGTTTGCAGATTTTGCTCTTTTTTCTGACTTTCTCTTTTTAATCGTGAAGAGATTTGTGAAACTTTTCCCTTCACGACAAAGATTGTGTGAAACAGAGTGAAACAATAAAACAAAATAATCATGGACTGGTATCTTGACACTGCAGTTCAACACTTCTGAGTGAAACTAGCAGTGGTACACAGTAGTTTCACAATATGTCTATGTAACATTATGATGCATTTATCAGAAAGCTGTAATTGGATACCATTCCTCTGTGACTGGCTGCAATTTAATCTGTTGACAAAGTGGCTCTTCAGCTCTGGGAATCTGCAGAATTCAGACTCAGTGCAGCAGAATCCAAGTTTATGACAATGATGTACAGTTTACAGGAGACAGAGGTTTCCTCCACACGAAGACGAAAAGAGCAAGCTATTTCATTTTACATCCACGGGGAAATAGCAGTCTAAAGATACCCATATCTAAACATACAAACTTGTAATGACAAATTCACACAAGGTGTATTTTGTCCTTCCATGTTCTGTCTGGACTGCAAAATATGAACATAACCTGTCTTTGATTAAAGATATGCTGCAGCACTTTATCAACATTTTCTTGCATTCAGATTGGTTTTTCTTCTGTGCTCAGAACTGGTTTACCATAACTCTTTTACATTTGAGACTGTACTTAATTTAGTAGTTATAAGCACACTATGACCCAAACAAAACAGATGGATAGTGGATAGAAATGAAACTATACATTTGATATCTCTGATGTTCCTATTCAGGGCTACAGAAGAACCAGATAACAGAAATCATAGGATCATAGAATGGATTGGGTTGGAAGGGGCTTTAAAGATCATCTAGTTTCAACCCACTGCCATCAGCAGGGACACCTTCCACTAGACCAGGTTGCTCAAAGCCTCACCCAACCTGGCCTTGAACACTTCCAGGGAGGGGGC
>NW_010310963.1:0-21515 GCF_000700745.2 Antrostomus carolinensis
ATGCCGCCAGACCCTCCCGCTGTCTCGCAGCCCTCGGCCTCGCCTGTCGCTTGCCGGTTCTCCTGGCTACCCTGGAAAACGGCGTTGGGAAACGCGGCCGTCCCCATGTGGCAGGACTTGCCGTGCTGCTCCTCTCCCCGCGCCGCCTGTCAGTGGACCCGGCGGCTCCCGGTGTTTACCTGCTGCTGGCCGTGATCGGGAGCACGCATCTACGTCTTGGGGTTGAAAGATAGATGTGACTGGCGTGGTTCATCATATACGTTGGTGTTTTAGTCCGTTTCTAGATTCCTCCTGGAGAATTTAAAGAGGAACTAGCGAAGGGAAAACATAAACAAGCTAAATGCTGAATACTTGCAGCTGCAGGGCTCCAAGGCGACAGGCAAGCTACACCCTGTCAGCTACCTTGCTCTACAACTGATATCCAAGTCCAAGGACAAAGAGGGACAGTAAATTTCAACAGTAAATGGTTTGCAGGGAGGATAGTTTTTCATAGTTGTTGCTGTGTTGTGGATTCATAAGATGTAGTCCAGTTAAAGCAGTTCACCTGTTTGATATCTAAAGCATTGATAAAACTCAGTTTCAAACCAATATATGGCGGCCCTCTGTATTTCTGCTTACATCTGTGAAGCATCTAATAGTTGATAAAGGAAAACTGAGAGGAAACAATGAGTGTTAATTGAAGTTGAAACAAATAAATGTGAATTGGGATTTTTATTAAATATTTTAATTTTTTTAGTGATGAAGCCTCTGAGGGATGTCAGATCAAATAGGAAATGGAACAACACACTGTCAAGCAGAAGAAAAATATGTGATTCAAACTCACTTTCGTTACAGATTTTAAACATAACAGCCTTGAAGAATTTCACTTCTAGTAGAAGTATAGGAAGTCTTTAAAAGCATCGGTGTATGCATTTTTAGAGGAGATGGAGTCATAAACGTAGCTCAGTAGAAGTGTGAAGTTGAATATAACATGAAGTGTTTGAAATAAGCTCTTTGGGGGAAAGTACATTCATTTGGTGAAGAGGTAAAGTTCGTAAATAAGAAAAAGCAAATGTTTTGAATTTTAAAGTTAGATTTAAACTCCTATACTGCTTCAAAATCTAGGAAGTCACTCTGGATATTTCATAATTAAAAATTTGCTTGACATAAAAATTGATTTTTTTTTTTTTTAGTTATTTAAAATTATTTCTTGCACAGTGAATGTAATATTTTTGTTTGATGTTATTCTATCAGTATGGGGCATTTAATACTGTTTTTCTGTAGAACAGAAAGGTTGTTTTAGGCTCTCTAATATAAATTGATGTTTTGCTAAATAACTATGTTGTTTACTTAGGCCATTCTTACTTGCACAGAACCACGCTGGTACTTGTGGCATTTCTGTGGATGCAAACAGAGATAATGGATAAACATAAACATTAAAAAAAAGAAAGCCAAATACACTTATGTCCAATTAGATCTAGCTTCTGTGATGTTGTGTCTTGGTCATTAAATGCCAAGAAAGTTTTATATTAGGTGACACTATACAAATTCTTCAACTGCGAATTCTTCATATGTAATATTGCAGAAGTAGCAATCATTCAGAATGTTGTGTTCATGTTTTTGAGACACTAGTTTTAATTTCAGCTTTTCAAAATACCTGGAAAAATGCAATGAGTGCTGCTGGTTCTGTAAGCTTCAGAAAATAAGGCTGACTTTAAAGTTGTGAATAGCTGCAATTTTATTTATTGCAATTCCATTTTGGGAGTAACCAAAGGTTGTGAAGGTGAGGAGAGTTTTTGTGGTTAAACACTCACAATATAAGTAACCGTAGCTAAAATGTAACTTCTATTCAAGGAGATGAAAATGTGAGAGCAGTCTAGTGTTAATGGCCTTTTTCACCCTTGAGCATGAGATAGTACTGCAATTTTTTTTCCCCCCCTCCGCTTGTTGGCACAGACGGCTGACTGCGCTGTGGATGACGTGGCCACGTGGATGGGCATGATGATGTTGTCTTGCATCCACCAGAGCAGGTCACACTGAGTCTTGTTAGTCTCCCTTTTTTTCCATGTGTCCTGTAAAATCTGCGTCTGGTTGTGTAGTTTGGGAGTGAAAAGTAAGGGATGCTATTTTAGATTTCTCTTCTCTTGCTCTGAATGTTGCCAAATTATGGGCTTATCTTATTTATAGTAGCCAGAGGCGCTACTTTGCCTGTTTCTGTGGAAAAGGTATGGGTTCTGAACTTGTGGTGAGAGCTCTTCCTGACCCCGTAGACCTCCTTCTGAGATGACTTCTTTGTAAGGAGGTGAAATTCACAGACAGGTCATTATAGGTGAAGTGAAAGAAATGCTTAATTCCTAACTGGGCATGAGATTATTGGTTATTTTATCAAACTAAGTTTGTGATGGCATAAGCTGGTAATGTGAGTTTGTTGCTTTTTTTTCTTAGCCCTAAGCTTCAATGGCAATTTTCTTCTGAGGGCGGTGGCACAGGTCAGGCAGGCTTCCCTAACTCACTCCCTGTCCCTTTTGTGTTTGGTGCCTTTTCCAATGTTTGCTCCTGATTTTTGACTCCTCTACCACCATTCTGTTCATCAGGCTGACTGTCTGGCTGCTTGCTCCTTCAGAGAATTGCCCAGTGTTAGGCCTTGCCTTGTCTCTTGCTTGTTCTACTGGCAGCCTTGACACCCGATTCCTTAAAGGGCTGGTTTTGGGCCAAGAAAATTTTATAAAGGCAAGAACTTTCTATTACTATTGTATTAGATCCAGCACAGTACTATGCTGTGTTGTGTTCAGAATATTTTAATAAGGATTCCCCAGGAAAGAGATGGCTACGTGGTATCAATGGCCCATTTATTTCAGATCCCTAAGGACTATATTTTCTAGTGACTGTTAATGTATTCTGCTTAAGTAACTTTCTGAATATAATTGCAGACTTGAGCATAAATTTGTGAAGGTACTTGAAAATTAAGATATTATAGAATCTATAGTCAGAGTTTCTGTGGATGCTACTTAGGGCAGGTGATGCAAACTCAGGCTGTTTTCAGCTTATGTATGCTAAATATTCAGTCAGGTAACCACTTAAACAAAATAAATGTCAGTGAATAATTATGAATCTGTCAAATTTGTGCAAGAGAGGAAGGTGGGGTTTTCTTTCTGTTTAAAGCAAGGTACAATTTTAGTTGCATGTATGCTGGGCTGGAAGAAGGGGGAACTGCCACAACGTCAGTGTGGTCAGTGAGTATGCTGTTTGGAGAAATGAGTGGCTACTGACAGATCTGCTTCATGGTGTTTTGTTTTGTTTTGTGCACAATGATCTCTGAGAAAAAGAGCAGAAAGAAAGAACAAAAATAGTGCTTTCAAAAATGTGCATGCAATTAAAACGCCAGCTAATGCTGAGGCAAAACTTGCAAGTGTATCAGTTTCACAGGATTTGCCTCTGGAGAGGTCATGAAATAGTTTTTGAAGACAGCTTTTTTTCCTGTTTGTGTATCTCAGAGATGCTGTCAATTGGAGAACAAGCAGCCCATCAAAGCAGTGAAAACTGCCTTTAATCCACAAAAAGGTTACTTAGTGTGCTTTCCAATAGTGACTAACATTGCGTGATGGGCAGGGGATAAATCTTGCTAATGACCTTTTGTGTCTTGGTTGAATTTGAAAAATAGCTACATTTGTTTTATTTAAATCAAGGCATATATATCTAGTGTCTGATCATTAACATCCTCAAGCGTATACATGTAATAAATCTGACAAAAGGATGATGGAAAACTTGTGCAAATATATAATCATCTATTTGAGGTTGTCTTGATCTCAGTCTGGTGACAAAACCCATGGACTCAGCCCCTGAGCCTGTAGAAGACTAGTTTTTGTTACTCCAGACTATGAAATTAACTTTTTAATTTCCATTTTTAGGAGAAACGATCAGGGAACCATTTTAGTGGTTTCCTAGATGATCTTTCGAGGTCCCTTCCAATCCCCAACATTCTGTGATTCTGTGATTCTATAATTGTTCTACTTTCTTTTCTTATATCTGAAAAAACCGTGCTTGAACACCATAGGTAGGTGGACGTTCTTCAGGATGTGTTGTTTTCTAGGGGTATAAACCTGTGTCCTTCTGTTTAAGGAGCTTTGAGTTTTCGTATGCATGTCATGAAAATGCCCAGATCTCAGGCTTCTTTTTTCCTTTTTTTTTTTTTTTTTTTTTTAAGCTATCAGAATGAATTGGACCCAGTGTTGAGACAGTCTAGATTATACAGTGAGACTTGTTATGTCAGCCAGTATTTGATGGCTTTAGGGCTCTGTCATATGATTAAAGCAGGTATGAATGCATAGCTTCACACTTCCTGTTTATAAATCTGTAGAGCTGCAAGTAGCTGCTCAAATTCACAGAGCAGTAATTATTTCACAACTCTGGCATTCAGTTCTGATGCTTGTTTTGGGAGGGTACCTCAGTAGTCTCAGCTGAACATGTACTACAATGCACAAGTCACTTGGGGAATTCTTATTAAACTTCCGTGAACTGAGGAAAAGAGGCTACTATTGAAAGAGAGGCTATTTATCTGTAATTCTTCATCTGCTAAGTTGCAGTGACCACTTTCTCTTCTTTTACTTCAGGTTCCAAGTTTAGAGAAGTGTACTCAGTGGTTCTCAACCTCTTCTTACTTAAAACTGCCCCAGTTATTTCCTATTGAAAATGAGGAACATTTGTATAGTGAACTTAAGTCTCAACTAACAGTAAGTTTCCTTTCCCGAGATGCCTTTTGTGGTCTTCAGAAGTTCTTTATGAAATACCAGTTGAAAACTTACGCATTAGAGGAGAAGGTTGCCTTCTGCTTAGGCTTCTGTGAGTGCTGTGGTTCTGAGGGAGCTGGTCACATACCTTTTAGTAGGCTTTTAGTAATTCTTGGATGGTTCCCAAGTCCAGCTATACCAAGCATGGCAGTAACATGGTAAGTGCTCAAATGCTGGGTGTGCACGCAGTGATGGAAGTCTGATAAAAGAGGATTTAAGAATGGAGGCATTTCATAAACAAGGAACAGTTGTACGTCTTGAAGCGAAAAGCCCTCAAAACCTTGAACTATCATTCAGTAAATGTTGGGAGTCCTTTGTTTTTTCACTTCAACAGGTGAATTGTGCTAAGTAATAGCAGTCTCATAATATTAGATGCATTTTTGTACCATCAGCATGTTACTAGAGATCCAAATCAAAGTGGGCAGGAAAGCTGCCAAATGAGCGTAAATAGATAATACAATTCCAGCTGTATGTGGCTGGAAGTCAAAGGATAAGCTGAACAAATCCTCATTTTGAGTGTTAAACATCTTGATATAAGCTAAAAGTACACTATCAGGCTTTTATATACATAATATATTTTCTTATATTGATGTAAACTAAAATTGAGCACTCAAAACATTTGTTTTATAGGTTATGTGCCTATGTATCTCATAGAACTGTTGATGTTCTGCTTTATTTCTTGCATTTTAATCAATGAAATCGGTTATTTCCATGGTCACCTCTTTCTAATCAGGTTCTAGTTTTTACTCCTGTAACAGCAGGCTGCCTTTTTTTAAAAAAAAAAAAAAAAAAAAAAGTACATGCCCAGAGAAAGCTGTTGAACTTTCATCCTTAGAGGTTTTCAAAGCCCTCCGCAGGCTGGTGTGAGTTCACTGTTGACCCAGTTTCAAGCACAATGTTGAACTAAGTGACCTCCTGAGATACTTTCCAACCTGATAGATTCTATGAAATATTTCTGTTCATCTTGAATTTTGTAAAGCCTTGTTTTTATGAAATATAACATCAGGGTCCTAAATCTACTTGGCAGTGCCGTACACAGAAAATAAAGGAAAACAAAAACAGAAACTGTGAAGCTTTTCAAAATGATATGAAACATTTCTAATTAAATTTTTTTTTAAAAAAAGGAAAAAAAGAGGGGAGTACTTGAGTCCTGTTGTACTTGACCTGTAGCAGTATCAGGCTCCCTGGCTGCTGGCACTATGGGAGAAATGAGTAAAACAGCCCTCACTCTCTTCTGTTCAAAAGGAAGCCAACCTACTGTCTCATTTCATAAAATAAGCAAGGCATTCAGTTCTTTAGTACTCAAAAGAAATGAAATCACATTCAAAAAATGGCCCTGTGAAGAGGTGACAAGCTATGTGAGAATAAAAGATGAGAAAGTGTGCTGAATGTGTATCGGCAGGTTTTCACGTTCTGTGTGTGTGTTTTCAGGACTACATTTTACAATCTAGTCTTTAGCATTCTTCATAATAAAACTGATGATTTCCTCATTTAAAGTTTCTGAATAGGAAAGAAAATTCTGGAGTTTAACTCTAAATAAATCTTTTAATTTCTACATATTTTAAAAACAGATTATTCCTTAATTTGTTATATTGCTTGAAGGAATTGCTTTTTAAGTTATACTTAGTCTGAATTACTGTGAATGTCCATGTGATATTTGCAATATTGAAGAACTACAAAAAGCATCTTTAACATTTAATTTTCATATGAAAAGGTCATTTACATAATGAGACAATAAAGCCTTTGGGCAAAGATGAACATAGAATAAAAATCCATTAAGGTAGATTCTGCCTAAGAGTTTGAAAGGGTCTAATTCACAAAACTTTGAATACTGTGTTATTGCTAGCACTTACTGGAATAAAAATACCCCGTTTACCTAAAGAGTGGCAAAATCCTAATGCACATTCTCTTTTGTGATTTCTTCAGGGACATTTTGCTTTTGTTAGTGATGATTGTGCCTGTATAGCTTTAGTGTTTTCAGCTTAGCATTTCTCTTTTACATAATGAATTTTAACACCTCTGAGAAATGCTTTTTGGGTTTTTTTTAATGAGCTTGTGTTTACAGTTGAGCAGGGTGGCCTTAGTCCTTATAGGTGGGGACATATGTGGAAAGAGTGTATCTCTCTTTACTGTAGTTTTATTAAATTGGTGTAAAAGCTCTTCTGAATTTCTGATTCTTAAAGGATATAAGCTGGGTTTGGGTCTTGGTTTGAAACACTGTGTGCCTGAATATAGTTTTTGTGGTGATTCACCAAATCTGTTTAAAAACTAATGCAAGTGATAATCAACCACAGCATTTTTCTGTATAGACCATTAAGTCATTCATTATAATGACAGTTAAAAAAAAATTCCTTCATTATTTTAGTATAATAGTGACATGTGGCTGAGTTCTAGGAGAGAGAGATGTGTGTTTCTTGGTTAAATAATTAATAGTTTAACAAAATTACTTTTGTTTAAAAATATGCTAACTTTTGCAACAAGGCTTTTATTTGGTTTGGAGGCAAAATAGGATATGCCTGAGAAAGGCTTAGAAAAATGATAATCAAGGCAGTTTGTCGTGACCAGGGTTGTGTATATATATGTATTGTATATATTAATGTAAAAAAGGCGAAAGCACTGAAATCATTGCTTACATAAATCATTATCTCCACTGAAGTGATTAGCTACCACGGGTTGGGTGACTTGGCGTATCAAGTGACGTGACGGGATCTCTAGGGTGTTTCAATCCTGCTCTCCCTGCTCCTTTTAGCCTATCACAACACATAACGAGCCTTTCCTATCACATGGAAATGTGCTGATGAGGCTCACAACTCATTGTGCTTACCCTGCGCTGTATTTGGGGCAAAATAACAATCTCTTTTCTGGAATGGTGTTGGTAAGCGGCATAGGTTAATGTGTTCATCAATGCATTAAGGTGGAATGCACTGCAAATCATCCAGAGTTTCTGGGACAAGGATGTCATTGAAACGAACAGCTCAGCCCTTTACTCCTAGTGGGTAACTTTGGACAAACTGAGAAGATGGACAGAAATACCCTCTGGCTTTACACGTTGCCATACACTTGAATTTTGAATGGTTTTAAAAAGTCAGTGAGATATTCTGTACTTTAAAAAGTACTTCTTCCTTACAAGCTGTGTTTTTTATTCGCATTGTATCTATCTTTTTGTTAGCTGGTCTTTCAGTTGTCATTCACTCGTACAATTTAATTTCATGTGAAGTATTTAATATTGAATATATGCTTACATTTCTTTAGTGTTTTGAATTGATATTCCTTATCTTAATTTATAGTGATAATGGAAATGCTCAGGTTTTGTCCTGTGGCCAACTGCTTTGGCAGCAAATAATGAACTGAAATACTTCCACAGGTATCCACTACTGTCTCAGTGAAACTCTACATATGATCATCAGACTGATTTAGTGGGAATTTTTGACAGCTGTTTTAAATGATCAGTTTTACTGTGTTAGTTTGGAAAACTGTTTTTTTAAAATTTGGAAACCTTGAATGAAACAAATGTGGAAGAAACTCAAACCTAAGCAGAACAGGAAGTACCAGATCTAAAAAGTCTGTGGATGTAGAGAAAAAGAACTGAAAGTATTTGGATTGTAATTATGAGAACTTCAGTTTTGCAGATTAAATTAGTTCTAAAAATGAACTGGAATGTGGCATCATGAATCTATTTTGGGCTGAAGTAGCACTTCCTTTCAATCCATGTTTCTAGTTGTTAGGTGTTATTCAGAAACAAAATTTTGCTCTGAACTGGAAATTTCCTAGTCTTGTAAAGAAGATTTTTACCACATTCTGACTAACAATGTGATACAATTAAATCTCAGATTTTAGCTTAAAAATTGGAAAAATGGGTTTGCACTTCACATAGTGGAGGCAGCATTGCTTGAAGAAAAATCATCAGCAGGAGTTAGTGCAGTCAGTGTAGCCTGCTCTGTATTCTGTGAGGATGTTAACGCAGGTTGTTATCAGTGGAAAAGCGATAGAGCAACTTTTTGGTCCCTGTTTTCCAGTCTTGCAGCTAACAACTCTTGACTTCCTGGAGTGTTGGTTTTTTTTTGTCAGCAATAATTTATTCAGAGCATCTAGAGCAGTAACAGCACCTCATCTTGGAAGAAGTGGTAAGTGCTCTGACAGGGGCCAGTGGTCGAGAGAAGTGGCATCCTGTGATTAATCAGAGCTAGAAATAGCTTTGTTCAGTCACTAAGAATGAGTTTACTAGTTCTTTGATTGATAACAGTAATTAATTTTATCCCTAATATTGCATTCTATTGCACTTAAATTTGCAGTCCTGTGTATTGTAAAAGTTATTTTAATGCTCTGTAGATGTTTCAGAATTTTCAGGTTCTTTCAGGTTTCCCCTGTGACTTACAGGGTCGGACTGGTAAGCATACAAAACTAGGCTCCTTTAATTCCTGAGGATATAAAATATAGCCAATAAGATCTAAGTGCTCAGATGGTGGGAGGATTATTTCACTGTTGGGGCTATTATGTAGCAATTCCTTTCCACGCTAGTCTTACGGGAAGGGTTGCCACAGAACCTGTAGTGATTAGCTTTGCTTGAAGCAAACATAATCCGAATAGCAATGTGACAGTGTGTGCCCTGATGGAGATACTTTACAGATGGATAAAACAAGCTAATAATACTTAATGGCATTCTTTTTGAGGATGGTAACTGTGAGAAGTAAGCTCTTTGAAGATTAAAAGCGTCACATAAATGCTAAGTATTCATGTTACAGAAAATTGGCAAATCTTATTGTAATAACTATTTCTGCTCTCTGCACACAAGATGCTAAACCTTTGATATGAATTATGGTTAGGTGTAAGAGAACCAAGAAAAGCTTTATTGCCAGGATGAGCCACTATTACAAAAAAAAAAACAAACCCCAAAGAATAGGTAGGAGGAAAAAATATAATTGGATTGAATAATTTTTTTTTAACACCAAAACTTTGCTCTTTTCCTTAAATTCTTGTTATTGGTAAACATCATACTAAGACTGTTAAGTCTTTAGAGATGCACTGTGTAATTTGAATGATGCCATTTTTGATACTCCGGTTAGGAAATATTCTTTAGGAGTGGATTAATATTTTTGTTAGAGGAGGCAGGATTTTTTTTGTCTGTATTTTCCCCCAAAATATTCTCCAGTGGATTCCTTTTTGGCAGGGATGAGTGGGTGTGGAGGTTGTCTTCTTAGTCATAGCTGGTTCGTTTATCTCAATTGTATTCTGCAATTTGTTCTTGTTGTTTGAGGTTGTTCCCAAACATGCTTTATGTTCTCTTCAAATTTTACCTCTTTGAAGCTTTTTAGTAATTGCTTTGGTTCTTGACAACTTCATAACTGCAGCCATTAAGTCACAATAAAGACTAATGAAAAAAGTAATAAAATTTCCATGTATAACTAGGGTGAAGATTCCTGGGGGAAATATTGAGCAAGTGATTACAGGGAAGATAATTGTCTGGTTAGAGAATTATATGCCCTGTGAGTTTGATATTGAACCTGTAAAATTGTCACTTAAAAATCAAAATATTAGAATTATTTAAACCCAAGCTGGAAATCAGGAAGAGCTTGAGGTAGGTGAATTTTGCTTGCTTTCTGACAGATGATCAAGTTATCTGTTTTGTTTAAATTCAGGTTTGGTTATTTTTAGTAAAGAATAAATGCAGTGTTATGCTGATGGTTGCAAATTATTGCTTGCTCTGTATGCTTGAGATCTGCAGGGCTGTTTGTTTTTAAGGCACTGACATGCCAGGCTGTTTTTCATTCAGTAGTGACATTGCTGGAAATTCAGACTTGTGTGTTTGTAGAGTATTGTGGGCATTCTGATGCTTACAGTTCTGGCAAAAAGTATCAACTCTGCTAGATATATTGTAAGATACTTTAGTCAGATGAGCTCAAAGTTTCTTGACCCTTCACCTTAACTTAACTTTTTATCCTCTCAGTTTTTTTTTCTTCCTGCTCATGCAGTAATTTGTTTCCTGTTTTGATTTTCAGCATTGTCTATACATTTTGATCTTCTGTCTAGATTTGGCTTTTTTTTTTTTTTTTTTTTTGCTGGTCACCTGTAAACTAGAATAAATAATTTATTTTATTGTAACCAAATTAAATATTTTAGGCTTTTGAGACACAAAGATTTTGTCAGCTTTTTGGTGCTGTTATTATTACTCATACTAATGGAAGCGATGATTTGCATGTTACTTTTGTGATTCTGGTGTAAATAGAGGTTACCAAATCACTGATTTGTTTTCAGGCAGTGGAGAGAGGGTGGTTTCCAGCATGGGATTGTTTTGGAAGCTGCCACAGAAATCGTTACCTGGACAGATGTGAGTTTAAAAAAATTGTAGAGTCATAAATCCATATAAACAGCATTAAGTTTAAGTAACACTATTAAACTAAAAATATCCTTGGCAGTTGAATGAGCTGAAGGTTTATTACAATTACTGCAAGTTGCAGTGACATTTTTAGCTGAGGTTGCATAGTTTCATTTAAACTTTATTAAACAAACTGGAGCTTGAATATTCCCTGGAGAGTTGGAAGCAGCACTAATCTTCTGTTAAACTGTCTTTAACTTCATTGGAAGCCATCCAACCAAGGTAGCAGTGAGGAGGTTTATATTAGTACAAGTTGCCTAGACAGAATCACATAGTCTGTGACTTTTCATTTTCTGTAAAGGACTGTGTTTCAGTGGTGGTTTTTGGAAGTAAGTAGATACAATTTTAAGAATTAGAGTACAGTATCAAACTACTGAAAATTGCTTTTATTATTTTGAATTAGAATCTCACGATAAAAAGTTAGCTTCTATAGCCTTGAGGTGTAAAGAATTAGGTGTGCAGTTCCAATTGCATTTCTTTTTCTGCCATAATATTGAGGTTGTGACACCTGTGATTGGTAGGAGCAGTGTGGAGATAGTTTTTGCTGTGTTGGCTAACATAAACTTATTTTTGGAAGTCTTACGTGTTCTGTTTTTCACTGTGGGGTTATGAATGCAGCAACAGTGTATCTCGTAGTGTCTGTGTAATGAAAGCAGCTTCTGAAAGGTCTTTTCTTAGGTGTTCATAGGCAGCTGTGTTCTGAAAGGGTAAGACTGTGCCTTTGGAAAAAGTGAATAATGAAGGAACTTAAGTCAGTGTAGGAGTCAGGGTTGTTAACCACATCTATGTCTAAAGGTGGGATTAAAAATATCTCCATGGTCTGTGATGCTTGTTGCATAGGACTTGTGGTATTGAGAGCAAAAAGGTAGCTTGTGGGTATGCAAGTGTTCTCATTTTTAATATTATTGTAGCAATAGATGTATTGCTCTTGGGAATGTTACTTTCATAATTTAAGACTTAGTTTTATTTCCTCTCAACATTGCCATCATGTTCTGTCCCTATGTTGAATAATTGGTACTTTGGTGTTGGGATTTTTTTATTCAAGTATTTTATTTGTTTTCCAGACTCATAGTAGACATTGATAATATCTTTGATTTACCCTCTGCTCATTTCAGTAGTACTTTCATGTGCCTGGATCTAACTTTATAATGAACTTATTTTCACAAACTTTTGCAGATGATTTTAAATGTCCAGCATCTGTCATTTTAATGTGTTCTGGGAAGGAATGGAAGTAATTACCTTTCCTGTAAATCCATGACCTGTTTGTAGTTTCTGCATGCAAACAATAATGTTATGTGGTCTCCAGCACTAATAACTTGCTTTTGAAAGGTAACATGGACTAGCAGTATCAATTTATCTACTATTAAATGATTTACTGACAGCTCTTTTTGAAGGTGTTAGTAGTATTGCTTGACTACTTTTCTTCCCAATCTTCTCCTTGACAACCCATCCTTTGGTAGGACTCCAGTGACTTCTGCGTTTCATGGTAGATAAGTATATATAGGATTTTGCTATTCCTGAACACTGCCTGAAATACACTCCTGACAGTTGTAAGTGCTGAAGGAAGTACCGGTAACTGCTGCAGGCAGTCCTCTTGGGTGTGCTGTGTATCTCCAAGATGGAGTTGGCCTAAGTATCATCGCTGTGTTTGTTGTCTTCAGTTGTGATACAGTGAGACATGTTTGCTTAGACTGGAGTCCTTGTCTGTCCTGCGAAACTGCAAGCTCAGAAACAGCAACTCTACCAAAGTTAAATTAATTCACTGCTCTCTGTTACGTCAGAGTTTAGCACGAGAAATGCTGCTCTGTGCAGGTCTGTCACCAGACAGGTGGTTGTGTTTCAGTGAATCCCAGAAACATGTAACTTGTTGTGTGCACTTAAGGATGTAAAGTGATAGATAAAATATCTCTGGAGTACTAATATGGTCTACAGTTATGGTTGTCAGATTACAAATTGCTTTAGTTTCTGTTAATACAGGTAAAGATCATACAGGAATGGCCAGTAAATTTTATGATTATGAAAGTACTTGACTAACTAAAATAACTATATTCCAGCCTATTATATATAGTCAATTCACATTTATTTGATTAATAAAATTTTCCATTAAAACACTAATAATTGGAAGTTTTACATGGCTATGGGCTGTTGTATTTCTTTTAATTAATCCTAGCAAGAAAATAGTGCACAAGTATAACTCAGCAAGATTGTCCTCGTGTTCCTGTTGAGAAGTGCTTTTGCAGCAGGTGGGCTCAGCAGTGACAGCAGCTGGAAAGTGGCTGGAATTGTGTGAAACTGCTCGGCCCCAAAACTGTGGGGATTGTCGCTGCAGCAGGAGCGCAGCACTGCGCCAGTGTGCAGCCGAGTGCGCACCGAGCCTCCTTCGCTCCTCCCCACCATGCTGCCGTTCCGGGGAGAAACTTTAACCAGCTGGAGCAAGGGACACACAATCAGGAGTTAGAAATGAGTGCTGGAAAAAAAAAAAAAAAAAAAGATATTTCCCTGATAAATTTTAATGAAAACTATTTGAATTTTCTATGCAGCCAGGAAATTAAACCTGAAAACATCGATAATGACACAATGCTGTATTAAGTGGCTGTGTATCTTGTGTATGTTTCTACCTTATTTTTGCAATAAGCAATAATTTGGTTGCTTGAAAGTCCATTATAATAAACGTAAAGCCATAAGGATCTGGTTAGTTAATGCTTCGTGTATAAACTTTTTTGACAAATGACCTCAAACTAGATTGAATTAACTGGTGAGGAGATTAAAAAAAAAAACAAAAACAAAAAACCAAACCTGAAGGAGAGAAAAAACAGAATGCAGTCTGTTTTTATTAAAAATGTGTATGTGCTCATGCATATACAAAATAAAATAAATTACAATATTTTGACCAAAGAATCATTGCTAGATTTTGTCTAGGATCTACGTTGCTTGCTTTACCTTGCCAAAATAATGAACCCAGTAGCTTCCCCTTTTTATGTCCCCTTGGCAATCCCAAGCTGTAAACACGTGGTGGGGAGTTGTTCCTGTTGGCTGAAAACTTGCTGTAGTTATATTTCTGTAATTCAGAAGAGCTGGGGAGTGTGGAGAATGTGCTTCAGGTGGTAAGTATTGTACCTAAGAGTCTGTTTCCAGTTAGCTGGGGAAAATCTTGGGAAAAGACTGGTGTGCCTAACAGTGTCTGAGCATTCATTAAAGCATCACGTGTGAAGACACAAAAGAAAGAAAATTACTCTATGGACAGATGTTAATATGAAATGGTGAAATTTAAACACCATATAAATGAGATAACAGTATTATACCAACATTCTTCTGCCCTATAATTGAAGTATGCTTGTTCTATTAAAACAAGATATGTGATAATGATAACTCAAGTATGTCTTTTGCCAAATCCATGTTAATTGATAGCACCAGTGCTATGTGGGTCACACTTTGGGTTTATTTCTTAAGTCCTTCAGATTTTTTTTCTGGTCAAAAGTACCCAAAATCTATAGTAAAATTTGAACAGAAACATGACCTCATTTCTGTTTTTGACCACAGTTGTTAAATTAAGTCACTAGTCTGTTTCAGTGTTGACTAGGATTAAGATTAGGGAGGAAAGTTTCAATGTGTTTTACTTCCAAGGAGTGATTTTTCTTTTGATGAGTTAATTGATTGAAATGTAGAAGTTTTAAAGAGAGTGCTGGATTAAGCTCCCAAGCATTCTGTTTTATTTTGTCTGACAAAAAGTTTGACAAGCTTTGGCCACATCAGTGTTGTTTCCGTCTGGCTTGTTATATCAGGGGAAGGAAAATGCCTTACTATAAATACAGTGAAATAGCTGTCGTGTAGAGCGTCATTTCTTTTGGCTCCTAGATGGTAAACAGCTCTTTCTGCATCACATGTGATCCAGGTCATGGTGTGTTGTTCTCTGCAACTTGATTTTTGACAAAGGACTTGTTTTGTTCAGTGAGATGCTTCACTTCTTAAACACTTTGTTAGAAAGTTGCTTTATGCTTGTAAAATCTGAGGGCGGGCACTGCTTTTCAGGAAGCTCACGTGCAAGTATAAATGGGATGTCATCAGAGTCTTCACGTTTAGAGATTGTGAACAAGTTTGAGCAGGTTTTAGCTGGCAATCAGATTTTGACTGTGCAAGAAAATCTTAGGCGAAAAATTACCTTTAGTCCAAAGTTTATCTGTAGTATTCCTGTTAAATTCATGTTTCACTGTACTGTCTTGTGAGCAGGTAGGTGGTGATTAAGTTGTTTTGTGGTTTGGTTTTTTTTAATACAGAGAAGTAGGCTGGTTGCTATATGAAACTGCTTGAAGCGTGCTGCTGGAGCTGCTCATAGTACTCACCAGTGTTGGTTACAAATCATTTCTCTGGCTTACATGCAATGTAAAATTGATCATAAAGTGAACTTATTTTCCTTCTGTGTGACAATAACGTTGCTTAATTCAGAACAGATTATAATACACTATTGTAGTCAGAGCAAACTTAGGCAGTGAACTGTTGTAATCATTGATGTTAACTTTAGGTCTGCTTCACTTTTTTGGGGAAGATTAGATTATTGGATCTCCTTATCTAATAGTCAGATTTGCCCACTCTTTAGGTGAAATAATGCATTTAATTTTTTCTTATATTTTTATTGGAAAGGTAAATGTAAAGTGTTTAGGATTTTGAGAGTCCTTAAGCCATCACATTTCTATGACATCTTTATTGACCAAATCTTTTTTTTTTTTCTCTCTTCTCACTCCACACAGTTACAGACATAGAGCTAAAGCGATTGAAAGATGCTTTCAAGAGAACTTGTGGACTCTCATACTACATGACTCAGCAGTGCTTCATCAGGGAAGTTCTTGGTGATGGAGTCCCTCCGAAAGTTGCTGAGGTAATCTGTGAATTCGCTGCTTTTCTGGGAGGCATATGCTGTTGGTATTGTACACCTGTAGATGTGCACACACAAATATACCTATACAGATACACAAGCTAATTTAATTTCTTTCCAGTTTTCATACAACATCACAATGTACATTCTGTATCTGAAGATAATATTCCAGACTTGGATTGTAGCTTGTTACTGATGTGTGCTTGACTGAGCTACTGATTCCCACCCAACTGGTGGTAGATGACTTGGAAGTAAACCTGGATGTCCAGATGTAGATTTGGGGAAGTAAAAGTTTGGGAAGTTTTAACACTGTATGTAGCCATTATAACAGAGGATTTTATTTACTCTGGAGATGCTCTTGCTGTTGGTTTATCTGAGATTCTGTTGGCTTTTACGTTGTTTTCTGAAGTGCAGATTAATCTTTACAAGCTCTTAAAAATAATTTTCTGTATAATAAATACATACAATAATATATCATAAATACATATAATAATGTATAATAATTTCTGTATAAATTAACTGGAAAATAGCCAGAATCAAAATATGCCACATGGATATAAAAACTTGTGTGTGTGTATATATATCTAAAAAAATAGTAATACCATTCTGCAAAAACGTTTCTAAAATGTGCATGTTTAAAAAATTATTTTCTTTCATAGGGTTGCCCCTGTCTTGAGAGAGAAATTGAAGTATTGTTGGTAGAGGAAAAAAGGAAAAAAAAAAAAGATTAGGCAGACCTTTCAAGTGATATCTTGCTCTGTGTCATTTTTAATCACAGCTTCTATTTCTGGTATCTTCAGTGTTAGTGACCTCACAGGCAGCATACAAGTCTTCCAGTTTTATTTAGATAATGTGAGTAGTGAAGTGTGCATTGCAGAAGGTTTAACACTGCGGTAGAGTTACTTTTTTTCTAAGCTTAATCTTTTCTCTGTTCTTTTTTCTATTTTTGATAAGTGTTGACAAACAAGATGGTATTACTGGCTTCTGTAATATAGTTAACAGTTTGATTTTTATGTGGGTATTCAAGCACTTAACACGAAACTTTGCAATGTGTGTTAGCACTATCAAATTAAAAGAAAGTATATGACTTGCCTGTAGTTTAAATAAAGCATTTCAGTATTAATTTCTTTATATGCTGCCTGGATGCTTTGATTGTTAGTAGCCCATAAGATTAAACAAAAAATGTATCCTACACTGTATGCAATTGGTTTGAAATAATAGAAAATGTTGAGAGCTTTACATTATGAGTTAACTTGTACTTTTTTATCACTTTTATGCCGGCATTAAGGATTACATTACTGACTTGCATGAGGTAAACTTTTGGTCACAAATAGAGACTCCAACCTTTCAAATGTCTGCTGGCTACCACCTTTATTTTTTAAAAATCTGTCCTTAAAGACACAGTTTTGGTGACACTTACCTCTCTTAACACCCATTATATTTATACTGGTTGTATAGGAGGATAGAAGGACGGAATGCTGATGATATTTCAATAAAACATTTTTAGTAGTTTTGTATTTTAGACTGAGGAGGGGAAGAATGTTGAGAAAGAACCTCCTAACTTTGGCCTGTGCAGTCATTTCAGTGACTAATTGGATGATACCTTTTGTATATACTTACGTATATTACGATTGTGAGACGGTTTGTACACAGCATTCTGTGATACTTACTAAGTAGTTAAGTGTTGCTGCATCATCTTCTCCCAGTGTGACTAGTAGGTTAGCAAGCTGCACTCCAAGTAATGCAAAGAGAAGAGGGATGATGCTAACAGAGACATGAAGGACATGTTGAGGGGGCTGCCAGAAGAACAAGAACACAGACTTCTCAAGGACTGAGAAAGAAGAGGGATCATAAGGATAAAATCAGGACAAATCCAGGACATTTTATACTCTAGAGAAAGGAGCCAAAAGAATGCCTTGAGCATCCTCTCCTACTCTTCCAGCAGGCCTACTAGAGCATTTGGGCACAGAGCCAGGGGTTTGGACCTGAAGGGAACTGTTTGTGTAGACTGAGACATTTTTTTTATCAGAAAATGAACCATATTTTTATGCTCTTCGGTTCTTTTCTGTGCTCTTCCTGGGTTTTTTCGATCAAAAATAGTTATATTAAGACTTAAACTATATTGTTCAGCAGTGCTAACTGCATATTTTAAAAAAGTAATGATTCCAATGTAATATAAAATTAAATTGCTTACATTTGCAGTGTGTAGCCTTGAAGGCATCTTGTGAAATCAGAATGATTAGACATAGCAAGTGTGGAATTCAAACCTCTGCCATGACATTGTCCATGAAGCATACACAGCCATTGTGTCCAAATAGAGCACAAATTTAGTTTTAATAATTTAGCCCTTCAAGCATTTGTAAATGGATTAAACTTTAGTAATAGAAGAGGATGATCTGGGCACCCTATGTGAAGTTAATATATTTGGGTAGTGCTATGTCTTATAAATGAAACTGCAGATACTACATAATGTTTTCTTTGGAATTAGATCCTTCTGTATTATCGGCCTCATTTACATTTACTTGCCTTCAGACATATTTTAATAGTCTTAAGTGGATAGGAATGAAAAGTGATAGCTTGATGGGTGGACAAGGAGAGGATTTACTGAAGGTAACGCATAGAAGTGTATCGCGGTAAATGTCTTCAGGGAATCTTACCTGCTTCAGCATTGTGTCTTGTAATAACTGTGACAGAGGTGAACAGAATTTTAGGATTTTTTACTGCCTTGTTGCCCGATACTCCTTTGGAGGTCGCCTAGAATGCATTCTGCAAATGAATTCTGCTTCCTATTGCTGGAAAGGCAACAGTGGTGGATTTTCCACACCTTGTTATACACAAAGCATAATGAGCATTTAGAGCGGTGAGTCTAATGTGGCTGGTCTATCCTTTTCTTCTCTTGGTATTTCCTTTTATTCTCTTTACCATTACAGCACTATGTGGCTCAGCCAGGTCTATCCAGTGCCCTTGACAGGCCCAAGGCCGGTTTTGTTTGGTCACTCCCAGTCCTGGCTTAATTTTCACTTGAGATGGAAACCACACCTGAGATCGTAAGAGCAGTGACTCATTCATGTGGTTCTTATGTTCAACCTTTCTCTTCCACCCTTTCCTTGTGCTTGAGGATTTTGGCTGCAGCATTTGACTGCTGTTACTGGATGCAAAAGAGGAGATAGAAAAAGGCTTTTGGTTCCAGTAACTTTCTTCTTGTTCCACTTAACCTTGTGAACCTGTCATCGAATCCCAGCTCATTTAGGCTGAAGTTCTCAGAAACACAGCTCTGTCTGAGCTCTGTCATTAGATGTTTCTGAAGCTCATGTTTGAGCCCCACACCATTATCCTCCAGAGACTCACAGGAGACGTATGCTAGCATTTGCAGATGTGGAAGTCAGTAGGCAAATAATATATTCTTGGGGAATTTTCAGCTGATTTCTTCTCTCTTTTTTTTTTTTTTTTTTAATAGGAAAATCTATAGGTTTAAAGCCTCACAGTGATTGAGGCCTCACCTCTTTACAGAGGTTTCCTCTAACTGCTGTCGGTTTGTTTCCACCTTCACTCAGAACTGTCTCTGAAAAGTGCCACGTTACTGTCACTTTGTGATTTACAAGTAATTTAGTATGAAACATTACTGTAAGTGATTAAATTTCTAAGGAAGATAAATTTTTTTATTAATAACAAATAGTGGTCAGCAGATGAGCTCAAAAGCTGTTCTTTTTAACAGTGCAGGAGGATTTTATTTTCTCTGATGTCTGTTTCCAGTGTTCAGCTATTCGTTTTAAGTTAAATAAATCTTTCGGCAACAACTTTTGTTACATTTTGCTATATCAGTGTAAAGGGTACAAATTATTTTGAAGTACTTTACTGACTTCTTAGCTTACAGGTAGAGTAACAAATATTGATAGTTGTCAGGTCTTTGGTAAACCAGGCTTTACTGGAGAAAAATGAAAAACCAGTACATAACTGCATGTACGCATCCTGGTTTTAATATTATTTAGAATGTAATTCAGATGCAAGCAAAGAAAATACTATTTAGAATGTTCACAAACACTTCTCTTAATAGAAGTTGATATCTATTCCTTTATCTTTCCCTCTGAAAAAGTTATATTTAAAAAACAATTTCAGCAAATAAGTCTGTTATCCAAACCATCATCAGTGACAAATCACTTTGTTCTGGTCTCTCACAGTAATAGTTCCCTGTCAGCCAGACTTAATGCTTTCCCTTTATGGTTAGATGCTCTGTGTGATACCTGAAAGAAAATCAAATTAAAAGACATAGACACTGAAATAATTCTTCTATGTAAGAATAATTTATAAGTTCTGACTGCTTTAAATTCTAATACCTAATGCAGGTTTCTGTCTTGTGGTACTGAGAAAGTACTGGTGCTTGTAGGAATAGATTTGAGATTACAGGAGGAGCCCATGTTTGAAGAGCAGTACAGTGTATGTACTTTAATGTGCTTTGTAGTATTCCAGGCAAGGTGAAGTAATGTACTGCAATAAGTGAGTTGGTAATTCTTGTTTACTAAAAGTAGTTGCTGTTTGTCCTGAAATGACTTACTTCCTTCATATCTCTTATATCAGCGTGGAATCACTGTTAAGATGCTGTTGAGTAAGTTAAGCTGCAGTGTACAGGTTTCCATGTTAAAGGTAAATGCTCCAGCCCTTCCATTGACTGCACGTTTCCTCATGGCCTCTCTGTGGATCTTTGAGTAACTTCTGGATAATAGAAGTCTTGCTTTCTAGTGGAAGAAAGATTTAAATACTCTTGTTAGAGCAGGGTACTAAACTGGAATAGCCATTCTAGGAACAGTTACAGTGTTAAAATAGATAAGATATGGTTGGTGGAAGGTTTTTTTTTTTTTGTCACATCTTTTCAAGGCAGTAGTTTTTGATGGCGTACTGGAAATGCATCTCCTATGATTGGGACAATGAAACACTTGATGCTCCAACAACCTCTTGATGGCTTTGAGACTATAAAAGCCTAGTCTGGAGGAGATTTTGTCTTCATAACCTTGGTAAAGAAGTCTGGGGAAGTAGCACCAGTGAGCAAGCAAGGAGGTATCTTCATTGGAGGATTCTAACCTTTTTTTTTTTTTAGTATTGCTGTTCATGAAAAGTACCTGCGTTTAACTAAATCAAAGACCTTGGAAAGGCAGTTTTATAGGTACTGGAAGAGCTACAAAAGTGTAACAGAGTTAGTATTGGAATTGTGTTTAGCTGAATGTGAGGTGGCTAAAAACCATGTAAGATGCAGCCTCAGTATAAGTGGTTGCTTTTAGTTCTGACATCTCTGTTCTCCCTGTTAACTTTTTGTTTAACTTCTGTGTTTTATTCTTCTAGGTTATCTACTGTTCGTTTGGAGGAATATCCAAAGGACTGCACTTCAATAACTTGATAGTCGGATTGGTTCTACTTACAAGAGGCAGAGAGGAAGAGAAAGCAAAATGTAAGTAATGTAACTTACAACAGTGACAACAAGATAGTGGATTGTGAGTGTAAGACACACTTACAT
>NW_010310964.1:0-598 GCF_000700745.2 Antrostomus carolinensis
TGTCTGCAGCTTGAGCCAGCCCCACCGGTGCCCTCGGGCCTGCGATGGTGCTGGTGGGTTGGTCACACTGGGCAGAAACATGGTGGAGTTGGGCTGGGTGGCTGGTGAAACCTCCTTGGTGGCTGGTGAAACCTCCTTGGGGTGGAAGCTGGCCGTGGGTGGGACATGGTGTCTGGGTCCCCAGGGTTTTGGCGGGGCTGCAGGCAGCAACCTGGATGCAAAACCTCACCCAGGGCAGAGCAGCTGCTTCAACTGAAACCATTCGTGACTGGACCAAGCCCTAGAGATACGTGTTGGGGTGAGGGAGAGCTGAACCTGGAGCAGAGGAAGGCGTCTTGCTGTCTGATCACCATCATTCCATGAGCTCTACAGAACTCCAGCCGTGCTGGCCTTGGGGGGGTTGTTTTTAGTGCCACCTCCTCTGTAACCAGCAGGATTTGCTGTCACGGTGCAGCGGGTCCTCACCACGGGAGGTTCGTGGCACAAACAGGTTGCAGATGCTTTTGCCTCGGTTCCTCCTCGGCGCTGAGGGACGGTGGCAGCACCTTCCCTGCCCCCCAGCTCCCCACTCACACTCCCCATTCTCTAGGGACGGGTG
>NW_010310965.1:0-16790 GCF_000700745.2 Antrostomus carolinensis
GGGGGGGAAAGAGCCTCTTCACTACATTTCCTAATATGATTCCAGTTTCTTGTATGACCATCAAAATTTCAGCCTCCCTCAGTTTCTCCTCAATTTCACCTCAGTTTTCCTCCATAAAAATAGCATTAGATCATTTTCTTCTCAGGAGCATGGTGAGACTTCTAAAGCAGATAGAAAAGCATTAGATAAAAAGTGGCAGAAACATGTAAATTATTGTTAGCAGAGCTGTTTTCATTTCCAGTTCCTTTCCTCTTCGCTGCTTCTGCCATTGTTTCCTGTTTTACACATCAGAATAAAACTAGGAAGCACAAGAAGAAATCTCCCCTCACCAGTTACTGACTTTGCAGTGTTTCATTCTTTTGTTTATTCACTTTCACAGAATCTTTTTGACAAAAATCAAGTCCAGGCTTTCCCCCCCTTGACAAGGTAGCTCTGCAGTGCATTTTTTAGTGTCTTTGTTATGCAAGAAATATGGGCTTGAAAAGAGCTACCATTGGGCTGATTGAATTGTCTGAGAGAGAGTTAAAATGTGCCCTGAGCTGATTAGGCCAGCTGGTGTCAATGACAGAGTAAGAGCAAAAGATTTAACACCAGAGAAATTGCAAGGTTTACCTGGGAGGAGAAGTGGAGCTGTCAGCACTATTTGCTTTTAGACAACAAATATTTTGCTCTAACTCTGCTGAGCACATCATACATTTATGGTTGTACTATGCTGGGACATGCACATGCATTTTTCATGCTGCACTCTCTGACTGACTTGCAATGTTTGTAATAATCTGAATTTTCTGGCTAGATTGAAACAAAGACACAAGACTGAAAACCAGACAGCCCAGCAAAAGAATAGCTCATGGAGTAGTCGTTGAATAGGTTCTGTCCACAGAGGTCATCAGTCTCAAAGGACACAAACTCAGAGCGTCACTTAGGCAGGACATAGTAAGAAACTCCATGACAGTAAGGAAAACCATATTTATGCCATAATCCAATAACAGCTCAGACAAATGCCCCCGAGTCTGTAGAGTTCACTCAAAACTTTAATGCTAAGCAGAAAGCAGACATAACAAGGAATATTCTCACTGTCTAACTTTAGGACCCTAGAGTCACGGGGGAAGGTTGCACTCCTTACCTACATGCTCTGAATCATGCTCTGGAGGACAGTACCATTGCCTCAGGAGGGACCATGAAGTATCTTCTTGGACATTTTGCTAGGATAGCAATTTTTAATGGAATCAATAGCCATGAAACGGATGACAACAACTGACTTCAGAAAAGCTTGCTTTTTTGTACATCCAGTAGTAAAGACAGTCACAGGCATTTCAACTCTGCACCATTGCAGAGACACCAGAGCAGGTTACCTTTGAAGATCCAGCACCCAGTACCAGTAACAAAGATCCCCGTGGGACAATATACTCAATAGCATGACATTCAACAGTTCAGCAATGACACAGTCAACCTTAGGGCTCCTGTACTGCTGGTCTTTTTTCTCCCAGTCATCTCCTTTCTGAAAGCCAATTTGAGGCTTTTTACACATGGAGGCAAAAGCAAATTTCATGTCCAGAGAATTGCTCAGAAAGGTGACTAAACTTACCAGCCAAGAGGCAAGGCTGCTGAGTGCTAGTTGTGCAGCCCACTGTTACATCTGATGCCAAAGACCAGTAAGCAACAGAAGGTCTATTACTTAGAGTCACTATGAGCACTCACCAGAAGTCTGTGTGTGGTTGTTGACCACAATCATTTGTGGTACTGTGAACAAGCAAAAGGGGAGAGAGCCATAAGGACAAGGTGACTATAACAGAGAAAACAGCATTTCCAGATGCAGGAACATTGTTAACTCAGATTCCTTCAGCCTATCCCTTCTTTTGGCTTTATCACTGCACATGTGGTTAAATTATTTCAGTATCACTGAAGTTGGAAGATGGTTTGGTCAATAATCATGTACTTCTTTTCATTATGCAGTGATCTTCCCTGTGATGGATTGTACTTTTTGTTGTTATTACAAAAGTAATTTGAAAGGTACCACGCTTCTCTTCCTTTAATCATACACTATTTCTGGTTCCTTGTTTTTCTCGGGACTCATATTTCATAATAGCAAAGGCAGAAAAGACATATTTTCAGTGCAAAGTTGATAGAGTCAAAGTCCCTTCTAAGAAACATTTGCTATTGCAGGAATTGAAAACAGTGGCATTGTTCTCAGTCACTGCTCTTATTTTGGGACACAGTCCAGGTTGTGTGCTTTGGTGTTGAATTATAAGCTTAAATTTTATCATAGGGTGATGGGAAGTATTTTGCATTCTCTGATGCAGAACAGACATCCTATGGTTCCACCTAGACTACTATTTACTACTTGTTTGCATATGATTTTGTGGATGGCTACCTCCTACTCCCATAAGACAATGTCTCCTTCTGCTTAGATGTGTCATGGTGAGCTAGGCTTAAATATTATCAAAATTTATTTCAGAAGTGTGTATAGATATTTAGAAAATATCTATGTTCAAAAATATTTTCATGAATATCACTTACCTTATCACAGTATTACTGACTTTTAGTATAGACAGACCATAGAATTTCTAATTACAAGTTTCATAATTCGTGTTATGTACACCTGTGATTATTTAAATGTTATTGCATTAATACATGGAAAGGGGACAGCATACTTCATTTCTGTCAGCTTTAAACGAAACGACTGCAGCTGAGAGTGAGACTGAAAACTTAATTTAATTAATTACGGTATAAATTCATAATATCTTGGACAGTTAACAATCTAAAGGGACAGGACAGACCAAGGATAGGAGACTAGCTATCACAGAGAGGTGAAATGTGTTGTTCAAAGTGATGCATAAGGTTAGTGGTTGAGCCAGAAATAGAACTCAGGTGCAGAACAACTTGCAGGAGGCCATGGGATGACAGAATCTATAACCCCCTTTTCTCCCTGCCACCTTTACAAACGTTCAGCACAACATACCATAGCAGCTTCTCAGCTTCCCAGCTTCCCCTCATCCCAAATTCAGATTGAAACCAAGGTCTTAAATGCTGCAAATCAGTCTCCCATTATGCATTATCCCCAATGTCGCAGCTCACATCTGTATCATCATGTGATAAAATTACCTAGAAAGGAGACAGATCACAGAACTGCAACTCTGTGAAACCAGCTGAACTTATGGAGTAAATATTGATTGTTTCATCTCCGTAACACTCAGCCTGCATGGGAATATCGCTAATATATTAGGGATGATACTTGGGTCAGGGTGTTGTATTACAACATTTGGACTGCTCACCGGTATCTGAGTTAGCTTGAGAAAACTGCACAACACTGGTGCTGTGCTGCACACATATCCTAAGTAACAACACTGAGATGTGCCTGAAATTAAGAGTGACAGAATAATTTAGTAGCAATGTGGGATGCGATTAACTGTAATGAGATGACACTGACCAAAATGAAATTCTGAATTGAATGATTTCCTAATAACAGCAAGGCTATTGGAATGCAGGACTAACCTTCCATATGAAATGCTTCACTTTGTCTGTCATTTATCTCATTGCAACCACTTGAATAAAAGTTGGGGTAGGACCAGAGATTGCAAAAGTAGAGTTTACTGCTGCGTGCATGGCTAGTATGCACAGCAGAGAGACTGAATTTCTTAAACAATTATTTTAATAAATAGCCAGCATGTGTTTAAAAATGTGGTGCCTTCTTATTACCCAGCCATAGGATTCATAAAATACAGTGTGGCAGCAGCCAGTCTTGGGACACACACAGGACATAAAAACAAACAAGCAGTGGCAAACAGAAACTGCTCATATAGAACCCAGAAATTGCAACCAAGTTTTATTTTCACAAATGGATCTTCAAAAATAATGGACACAAGACAAAGGGAGTGAATGGTTAGTACAGCCCACAAAAATGGCAAAATTCCTAGAACAGTGATGAGGGGTGTTTGATGGCTCTTATGGTGTCAGTATGAGGTTCCAAAGAGATATACTGTGAGTCTCTTTTATTCCAAAACTAAAAGCAAATTAAGGAATTTGAAATTCCAACATCTGCATGCAAATTTGGAAACATTAGAGATTCATTAGTTGACAGGATAGGCTGTGGGATATCTGACCCCCTACATGGCTGGAAAGACTGCTGAGAGAAGGATTTCATCCTGGAGAAATGCATCGTAGTAGTAAGGACAGCAAAACTGTCTGGGGAAAACCTCCAAAGAACGCCAATCATCGGTTCAGAACAAATACGGACAAAAAAAATGTCAGAGACAAAGTAATAAAGAGAAGCAGAATGATCAAGAGGATGGATAATCAGTTCATGTCTAATGAAAGCAGCACCAAGGCAGAAAGAAAGTGTCCAGACTGAGGGCAGCCATGGCAGCCTGGACAAAGGAAGGTGAATATGTCACAGTTCAGAATTAAAATCTTCACGGAGAAGAGAAGTATGGTGTCAGTGTATGATGGAGTGCTTGCTACTGTGTGATGTGATGGATGGAGATGTTCAGCTCACAGAAGGTACTAGAAAGGAGAGCAGCATTGAAGATGGAAATGCAACAAAATTTGTTAGAAGAAATCTAGGTAGTTTTTAAAAGCTTTGAGAGAAAATGAGTACATCTGAAAAGAGAAAAAGCTAATAACACCAGTTTTAGGGATATGTTTTTTTTTTCCTCTTAAAGAGTAATGGAGTAATGAAATCTGATTCACAGTGTCTGTAGGGCAACAATTGAAATATGCATGTTCAGCTTATTTTGACACAAAAAGGCTCATATGGTCTACTTGAAATCTTAATAACTGTTAAGGATTGCTGAATAAGGACTAACAACACTAGATCAAAACCTTTTTTTTCCAGAAAACTAGGAAAGAAATGGAAGAATTAGTTTGAGGAAGTAGGAGAATCTAGGAGGAGGTACCTCTGTTTTAGCACCAAAGATAGAAAAATTAGTTAAAAGCAAACAAAATTTCTGATCTCAACATTTTATGTACTTTCCTTACATAATAAAATATTTAGAGGGGAATTTGAATCATCTTCTGCTATATTTTGTATTTGTTAAATTGAAAAATCAAGCCATTTCTACTGTCAAGTAGAAAGTGCAAAAAGAAAGAACAAAGAATGATTAAAGTATTTACTGATGAAACAGGTTCAGCTTAAACCTAAAAATGTCAGTACTCTGTGTTAATTAAATACCTAAAAGTAATTTTTTTTAGAGACAATATTAATTAGAGAAGCCTTGTGGGAGAAGACACTGAGAGCTGTACCTCGAATGATAGAGGTTTTAACTGTACAGTTGATTCTCAGATCTCACTGACACAATGAACCCAAGGCAAAACATTCTCAAAAGCAACCATACTCCACAGTTCTTATTGAAATCAGGGACACAATTTCTCCAATTACATTACATTTATAGGATTGAAGGAGTGGGAAAATGGGAAAGATAGAGAAAAAAAGCACTACATAATGTCACCATGCCCATCAACCTGACTTTCCAGGACTCTATCATCACTGGTATACAGACAATATTATTCAGCTTCTGCAGGCAACATGCTGCTGTGGGCTCCTGTCTACATGACCTGTATTTACAGTTCCTTCTCCTCTTCCTTTTTCAATTTTCCTTTTTTATCTAACCTTGTGTAAGCAGTTGTAACCTGTAGCTTTCTCAAACAGATCACTCTCACTAAAGGACAGTAATATCTGCTGCCTCATATTTTTTTCCTATACAGACAAAAGCTCCCAGAGAAGATATCTTAGGCTTATTGTACTAGTAGACACAATCATGCAAGTGTGAGCTTTACATATTTCCTTATACGTGGCCTCTATCTGATGTCTTGAGCTGGGTAGGTCATATAGTTAAGAGTTTGTGCTATGTCTCTCCTTCATAAGTAGTTTACAAACCTCCTGGGTAGTCTAGTTTGTCTGAGAGGGCACCCATATTTGGAAAATTCTTTTGGATCAAGCAATCTTATTTGTCCAGCAAATTCCATGTAACAACACAATACTTCCTATTTACTTATGCTGTTCACTTCCATATAATTTCCTCCTTTTTTTTCTTTTTTCTTTTTTTCTTTTTTTCTTTTTTTTTTCTGCAGAGTTAAGAACTTGATATTCTTTCTCCCTCTTCTTTAAATTTTCCAGGATGTAGGAAACAGTGCCTTATGGTACTATTGATTCTTACCATCAGTGGAGTCTTTCTTGTCACCCTCAATATTTTTCTTGTTATGGTGAATACATTTAGTTTCATTCTTGGTAACTCCTGCACAACTGACATTTAGTCCATCACAGAAAGCACTGTTCACCCTTAGTTTGGTGCCACTAATGAAAATTAGTTAAAATGAGGTCACACTGATTCAATTCAGACACATTCTGGTGCCCAAGCAAACTTCCCTTTATTTAGAATTCAAAAGTTTGGGTTGTTGGTTGTTTTGTTTTGTTTTGTTTTGTTTTGTTTTGATTTGTTTTGTTTTGTTTTGTTTCTCATCACTGATTCAATATATGGTAGGAATTCAACATATCTAACTGGAATTAAATCATTCTTGATTCTCCTTTACATCTCTGGAAAGGCATTTTTTCAAATAAGTTTTTGATATAACAGTGGAACATATCTTAATGTAAAGAAAATTGTATGTTCCTGCTCCTCCTGAAAATGCATAGCTAGATCTTTAGATCTAGAACTTCCAAGATATTTAGATTTATTCCTGCTAAGGATAATTTGAATTTTTAGCTTAATCAACTTTTAAAAACTTAAACATCAATGTTTCTTTCAGAAGAATGGAGATGCCTAAATGGGGTGCAAGTACCTAAGAGTCTTTTTAGAACTTGGAGTTTATACTCTGTTTCTCACTTATCCATCTACAAAATGGGCATATTACTATATTATTATAGAATCCTAAATTGCAAAAAGTTTATGAGGTGCCCAAGTATAGCATGTGTTGGGATTCAATAAACAAATAGCAGTGAAACTCATTCAGAGTCTTTAGATAGGCTTCAGTTGACTTTAGTAGGGTTTACATTGGTGAACAATGTTTGTCTCCTATGAATGGGATTTGAGTTTGTCCCCCTATGAAAGACCTAAACTTGTTTAATTTGCTAATCAAGTGATGCATGTTATCTGCTACCTCATTTGTACACAATATTTTCTACAGTAAACATGTAAAGTAAATTAAATATGTTTATAAAACGTATGATATACTTTTCAGGCTACTTCCACTACACACTAAAAGGCCTTTAACTGATACCCAGAACAAGTAACAACAACTTTTAAAGGACCTTTTTTTTCACTCTGAGGTTTTTGGACAATTTACCTAAACAGAAAGCTAGAAAATGAAAACTCACTGGTGGGGAAAAAAAAAAACAAACAAACCAAAAAACAATAAAAAACCCAAACAAAAACAAAAACAAAACAAAACAAAAAAAAAACAACAACGCACAAAAAAAAAGGCCTGAGACTGGAGATGGATCAGACCTCAGGTTTTCAGACTTTTTTTTTTTTTTTCTCACAACTCTCGGAAATTGTATAATCCTTATTTGGATGTGAAGTCAGTTTTAATCAAGACATTCTAGAACCTTCAAAAGGAAGGTCTGTAATGATTTGACTAGCAAACCTTTAACATGGCAAAGTAGATTGGTGTCACTGAAATATATTTTTCTTAGGTAGAAAGTAAGCTGGTCACCATTGGTTTCTAGTAGCCCCTTTAATTTACATATTTATTTACTATATTTTAATTTGCCTGGTGTTTCATAGGTCTAATTTCACATTTGCCTCCATCTGCTTTGTGCTCTGCTTCTAGTTTGAAATTCCAGTAATCTTTTTTTCTATTTCCTTCCTTGGGTACCAATAAAACCCCCATCTGTGTTGAAAAATTAATATTGATGTGCAGAATGAGTATAAAAATGTACCTAGACCAGATTCAAACAAGTCCTGGTGATTTCATTAAATCTTTTTAATAGCCATTGTCAGTGGGAACTCTGTGTTCTCAGAGAAAATGACTTGCTGTATTTCTTCCAAATCATTATTTCATTTTTAAAGTAAAACAACCTCAAGCTAAAATAATAGACAATTAGTTTGCCCACAGTCAAATTAAGAATTGTCAGCTAATATCCTTTATAGGACATGCAGTAGATGTAGCAAGTTTTATTTTAAAACAGGAAATTCCACTTTGTCGGTTAGTTTTACTGATCGTCCTATTACAAAAGTCTTGTGTATTAACTGGTTCAGTCATTGTCACAACAGTTTTATCTCAGAGTGGGAAAAGTATTATACTAATCTAAGGACTTCTATGGCTCTTTTTCTTAGATTATTAAGAATATTAACTAAACTGTGATTACAGCAATCAAACATCATAAACACAGTAGTTGGGCCAGCATAAAATGTAATCTGGAAAACTCTCATGATTTATTCAGGGTGCTTCACATGATCTGAGCATTTTATCAGGAGATAAATTCAGATTGCTTCCTCTCCATTTCAAATTGGGAAATATATGTAATAGATTCCAGCAGAGAAATGAATAATATGTCTGACTGCAGGTCAGGTAGCAAATTAATAAAGTTTCCTCAGAAGTTTTCAGGATAACATGAATGCACAAATGCATTATTTTCCTCAGTACTAATAGGGAAGAGCTCTCTCAGCTAGAACTGTATACATAAGTTATCATGAGATGAAGTAGGGTGTGGATTTATAAGTGCATCAGCTGCTCTGTAAGCAGCAGTTCCCTGGAAGCACACTTTTACCCTGTAATAAGCCAGTATGGCTTACTCCTCAGAGAAAATGAGAGGTTGTTCAGGTTAATTACCCTGAAGTAAATCCCCTGGTTTTCTTCATGGCAGTTTGTTTGGGTTGATACATGTCAGTTTACCAATTAGAAAAAATAAGCTTTCTTTTTTTTTTCTTTTTTTTTTTTTAACTTAAGCATATTTTTTTTTCCTACTGATTTTGTTTCAGGCAACTGCTTTCACTGTAATAAAGCCACTTTAGTGAATATATCTCTCTTCTTTTTAACTGGTTCATCATAGGCTTAACATCAATCATATGTTTAAGTGCAAGTATACTGAAAAATATGGCAATTCTAATAAAACTGTAAATGGAATATCAGAAAAGAGAAAAATGGAAGTATTGAAATCCTTATACATTGCTGACTAAGAATGTTTGCATTATTTTTGAGAGCTGGTCAAGAAGAAATGTATTTGCTGCCTTTTAGCCAAGAAAAAATATGTTGCTTTTGAAACACTGAAGAATATATTACTGTAACAGCAAAAATCTCATTTAGACATTATTTAAAATTATAGAAAATTTGAAAAGTTTCCCTCTTTCAATTCTGACAAGAAATCAGAACTTAGGTACTCTCTAAGAATTTATTACAGATGCATTTATACATGTATATCACTCCATAGCAGACAGCTTCTCTTTTACTTATGTTAGTTACTGAATTAACTGTGCAATTTGTGTACTGTTCTTTAGCAGCAACAGGGTCATTGAAAAGTTGCAAGCGTTACTTCCAGTAGAACACGTGCTTGAAGAGAATATTTATTGTGCATTTGCCAATGTTTTATTGTCTAGTGTTGCTTGAAAAAACTTATTACTTAGGCAGCCAAGGGAGCTCCTTCATTGCCTCAGAAAAAAAAAAACCAAAAACCCTCATATTTTATAACAAGTATCATAATGAGTGTTCTGCATTTTATCACTGCATTATACACCAGGGAGCATTTTGCTCCAGGCTATCACATCTGTCTCCCATGTTGGCTGTCCTTACTCAGTAGGCTGAAGTCATCTACAAGAGCATGTTATTTCCACACTGAACTTTTCAAGTTTCTCTTTAGGAACTTGACGCAACACATCATGATATTTTTCTACATAATAATGTGAGATTATTGAGAAAGGAGGGAGAGCTAAAATGTTCCTCTGGATGGGCGTACACTATGAAGGGTTCCTGTCCAAACAACATGTCCTGGTTTTTAGCTGAAATAGAGATGGGTTTCATTCTCAGTAGCTAGAATTGTGCTGTATTTTGCTTCCAGCCTGGGACTGGCTGTGAGAGAGATGCTGATAACATACCAATGTTTACATTTTTGTCACTGGAAGTAAAGGACTTTGTCCACAAGCACAAGATTAAAGGGGGCTGAAGTATATTTAAATTAATAAATTTAATTGACAGTTAGATATGCCAATGGGGTATTCCATATTATATCGTATCGTATCGTATCGTATAGTATCATATCATGTCCTGTCATGTCATGTCATGTCATGTCATGTCATGTCCAGTATATTAGTGAGGGTTTCTTCCTCTTTTAGCTCTCACTGGCTTTCGCTCGGGCTCTGGTTCTTCTGGGATTGCAGTCTTGGTTTGGGATTGTCGCTCCTTCAGGATCTTTATCTGGGAACAGGCCGGGCTCGGTCAGGAGGGGGGTGAGCTATAACATTGGGTGTCATTCACTTGCATATTTTGTTGCTGTTAGCATTATCTCTACTATTTTAGTATTAGTATTATTTTAAGTTTTCTCTCTATTATTAAACTGTTCTTATCTCAACCTACAAGACTCCTTATCCTTGCCCTCCCCCGATCCTCTCCCCTATCCCCTGGGGGTGGGGGAACAGTGGGTGAATAGCTGTGTTGGCTGCTAGACAAGGGCTAGTCCAGTGAAACTATCACACAACAACATCCACTTACAATAAAATCTCTTCATGGATTTCAAAGAACTAATGTGAAATATCAATTTTTAGACATGTTTTTGTTCAACTGAATTATACTAATTCTACAGTCACAGAAGAACACAGCCAAGTTTTATGAAGTTCCTAAGTTCTTGTGAAGTTGAGCATTTCTTAGGAAGCAGAAGAGAATGACATTGTTTTTACCAATGTGTCTCCTCTCTCATTCCAATAAAATAATTTGAAATCTTCTAAGATTCCTCCAAGAACCTGAATTCAAATGTGAAGACTTATTTTATCTATTTAATTGATTTAAGTTAGTTTCAGAAATTTGTAATAATTGTTTTCTAACTAAAGTAGGAAGTGAGTGTTGATACTTAACTGTTAATAATGGATGACTGAGAAAAGCATCTAAAAAAAAATAGGAATAACTGATTTACACGAAGGTGTGGGACTGACTAGAGTTGTCTTTTTTAAGAGTGAGATGAATAAAGATCCTTTTACCAATATATATAAACTGGGAAATGCAGTGTGTGTTTGATACTTCATATTTATTTTGGAATTGCCTAATGACTGCAAGAACTCATTAAGCAATTTGCTTTACCTAGCTTCCTGCTAATACGAAGACTAATTTCTCATATGAAGTCTCTGAATTTGAAAAAAAAAAAAAAAAAAAACCAAAACACTATAAGCATTCAAAGCTTTATTTAAAATGCAAAAAACTATTGAGATAAAAATAATTCTAAGTTGGAGGGAAAAAAAAAATTATCTAGGAGTGTAAAATAACTAAGCTTAATGAAAACCAAGGCAAAAAATTGTATTCTTTTAGTTACTCCTCATATAGCTTTCAAATACCATAAAAATAGTTTGTAGTCCTTGCACAGTCACTGGAGCCTCCTTCCCAGACAGATACTGTAGTAGACATCTAATTTAGCGTACAATGAATCTCAGCACCTCACAGAGTTCAGGTGGGGCCTGAATGTTGCTGAACTGGAATCTGGGACAGTTCACAGCAATAATGAATGTAATATTAAAGGAAATATGTCCATGCATTCATGATTTGGCAGTTCATACTTTTGATTAATTTATCACATTATAACATCATTCTTTTATTAGCACCAGGAAAGTAAGAAAACTTTATTGAAAGGTGCTTTATTCTGAGTGCTCCATAGAGAATGGACATTGTTAGATGTCTTACATGAACTTTCTTCTACTAAAAGCAAATTGAAATTAAGAGCAAATTTTATTCCTTTATTAGAATCAATTATCTTCTCACAATAGCCACCATATCAACTACAAATTCAGTGCTGTACCCTTTTTCAGGTGCATAACTTAGTATGATTTAGTGAACTCAGTCAATCAGGAAATAAACACTGTTTCATATAAAAGAGGTAGAAATTTATTACAGGTTGTTAGTTCAGCAACACAGGTTGTTAAATCTACTTGTCACAGCCAGAATGTAAATCGTGTTCTGCAAGTCACCAAGATTAGTCCAAGCAGACATCTGGTAGATCTTTCTTTGTATATAGTCATTTTCTTATTTATCTGTTTATCTCCCTACACCACCCCATTACCACCACCCCAATCTTCTTTAAGTATTTCCAAGGAAAAAGTATTGTGAAATTTTCTATCATTTTTTTTTCCCAATCATATTGAACATTCATTTTTGCTTACAATGAGTTCTGGGCAACATTTGTAGATGCTGTTATAAAGTGAGCTGTAAAGTCAAGGAAATAACTTCCTCACCTAGGCTTCCAGCGTGGCATTCCAGGAGGAAAGCAATAAACAACAGACTTTAAGTCTTATTGGGAAGAAATCTATATACAGTGAAAGTTGATGAAGATTACTCACCTCCCCCAACCCTAAAAATGGGATGAACAGGAAGGTTGTCCAGTCAAGGTAAAATTGTAATTTTAAGAGGCCATATTAAACAGAAAGAAGGTAACTATAACTGCCAGCCTTTGTACTTTACCAGGTTTAATAAAATGTGCTTACCATCTCCATCCATATATAGAGAATGTATGAATTATACACTTATTAAAATATTTTCTTTTATAATATGTATCTATAAGTAAATGTAAAGGTTCAAATTCACAGATAACTTTCTCAGAGGAGTCCCATTCTGCAGGACATTGCACAAACTTCTAACAAGAGAGTGACCATGCCACAGGGAGCTTAGATTTTAAATTAAAAAGTCAGACTGTGTTAGAGTAAAGAAGACACAGTGACTTCCCTCTTATCTTTCAGTATAAAAGAAGTGAGTCTAACAATAGTACCTAGGACATCTGGAAGGACATATTTCAACTGTTGCTATTCAATAGCTCTAAATACATCTACCCCAGTACTCAAGAACTTCCCCATTTTACTTTTGCTATAGCTTTCATTGTTTAATACAGCAGAGATGATTAAGAGCTTTCTGAGTGTTACCAGGGTGGCTTTTTGTCTGGATTGGTTTAGTTGATTTAAATGATGCTTACAGTACAAGAAAGAAACCATTTAGCCTGAAAACAAGAATCTTAGATAATATTTGTACAGGAGATTTAAGGTGACAGACTGAAACAACAAGCTTTGCTATCTAATATCCTTCTATTTATTTAGTCTTTAATAGAACATACAAAGGCATTATTGCAATCCAAATGAAAAATTCTTGGAGTCATCATGAGCCCTCACTAATGGGTAGAGTATTATTGCTTTGTTGAAGCTTCCAGACAGAGTCAAAATTTAATATGAAAACTAAAAGTGAAAATCAGTCTTTTTCTCTATCTCTGTACAACAGAGAGAAAATTGCTTAAAACTTCTTTCTTACACCTTTGCTTTTACTAGGAAGCACAAAAGATATTATAGGCAATCTGCAGTAGAGCATCAAGATTTCTTACATGTCTTATTTTCTTATTTATCTTTCATGGAATTTAGTCTGAAATTATATTTTTTTTTCTTGTATTCAATTCGAAAAAGCAAGTAATTCTGCCTGCCTTTCATAATTGGATTATTTTAGCTATGCCAACTGAGACATCTTATTTTCCAGAGAGTGTTTAATTTACCTATATTACAATTTAATTTTATATAAATCCTTGAGGATCTAGTGCTTTTATGAATCTTATCTAAAGAAGATACATCAATCAGTATGGCATCACTAACTAGACTATGATATTTTCAAAAAATTATTAGCGGTCAGGAAAATCAAATGCTCTCTAACTATCTTTTTGAGGGCATCCCAGCTTCTATTAGGAGTATCATTAGGTTTATTAAATGGCTTCTCCAAACTTTTGACGTGAAGGATGTTCTCCATTAAGAAAGGGTTACAGTGTCCTTTATCACAGGAAGCACCATCTTGCAGATTATATGATAAAAATTGCATGTGATCTGACCGTGTTGAATGATCAAAATTTTCCTTGGTTTAAAGATATGACTTTTTTTCTAACTAAGAAATATCCTGTTCATAGTTACACATTAGGAGTTTGATTCGGTAGTGTTATAATGGAGTTACATTAGCATAAAGCCAACGTACAGAAATGGTGTCTCTACTCCCAGAAAATATAGCATATGGCAAGAAAAATGTTCCCTTTAAGGAAATTTGCAGTTAGTAAATCAGTAAAGCTGAGGTTGGACTGGCAACTTTTCATATTGAAGAGACAACTACAACTTCTAATAATGTTTATACAAAACTGTCTTTTCAAACTCTACAAGAAAATATGTTTCTGAATTATTATCTACTAAATGTCGTGCTTTACCAATGTTTTATTACCATAAAATGTATAAATATTTCAGAGAATTTCTGGTCTGTACATTAAAATGCTTTATAGTCTCTCACTCAATATAATTTGCTCTGCGTCACACAGGAAGGTCCCACTCAGGCAGCAGGGAATTGAACCCTGTTTCCAAACTCAAGAGAAGCACTTGTGTTATTGAACTAGGAACCTGAATCTCAAAATCAGGTTTCTTCAGGGACATTTATCTCAGTAACTTTAGCAACTGGTAATGCAGATGTCTACATTTGCAATAGTCACTGTGGGTTCCTCCAGGAAAGGAGGAGAATCAAAATGCTTTAAAAACTTGATTCATTTGAACTATTTTACACATTTCTGTTTGGATAAGTGAAAAACCATTCTGCAAGTGATCATTTTTTCTCCATTGTCTGTAAAGTAGTTCTAGTGGTTTCAGTTCTTGCAAACTGAATAAACATCTAACAACAGATGCCTACATTTTCCCACAGGATTTGCATGAAGAGCATCAACCTATTTTCATTCCCATACAGTGCTTGTTTGGTAGTAGCGAAGTTTTGAACTACCATTTGCATAAATTCATATCTCTCATTCTCACTTGCAGACTTGTAATTTGCAGAAATATGTTAGGATATTCTCAACAGACAAATCCAGGCAAAGACTTAATGGACATCCCTGTACAAATTCAAAAAACAATACTGCTACACCAGACACTCATAGCACAATCTCTACATTTCCACTAATGTCACGGGAAGGAGGAATGGAACATCAGGAAGCCAAATCCATATTCCTTGCTTATCTTAATGTAGTTAACTAACTAACCTGGATTTTTAAGTCATTGTCTATGTAAATATGGATATTAATTAAGTAGGTACAACAGAAGTAATGCAGGAAGAAGGTATAGATCTAAGTTCCAATTGTTTGGCCCTGTCAAAAAGACAGAATCTTTTTCAACATGGCATAAAATTAGGAGGTCAGTATTAGATGGGCCTCACATTTTGTCACAGAGCTCAGGTAGTCATTAAGATAGATGCTTTTTCTCTGAGTTAGGCAGTCTTCTCATTTCACCCAAAATATCCCCCATCTTTTAAATAAATTAATTATCACTGACTTTGATTTCTGCTTGCTGAAGTTTCTGTTTTAATTTTGTTTCTCTCTGTAACAAAAAAATTCCTATTCTTCCACCAGTTAACAAGAACTGTCTTTGAAACAATTACATAAAAAAGCCAGGCTATTGAAAACAAGCATCTTAAAAGCAAAAGTTCCGCAAAGAAGGATCTCTGATAATGGAAAAAAGCACTGCAAGCAATTAAAAGCTGAAAGCATCTGGGGAAAAGCAAATTAACTGAGCTTCTGGAGTAAACAAACGTGATCTTTAGAGTTTAGAAATATGATTTCCCTCTTCTCATTCCATAATGAAAAACAAAGGCAGGACATTATAGCCTACTTTATTTTCCACATCTTTTGTTCTGAGGTACAGTTGCTTCTTTCTGGGGCTTATACTGAAGATGTTTAGGGCCTTATCCAGAAAAAAATAGACTGTTCTGAATACCCTTGACATGGTTACGACTAAAACCCAAGAGAAAAGAATTCATTTTGTTCAATCATTATGATTGATTAAAAATAAAATATAATTATTATAGAAAGAGCATGCAAAAGAGGAGAATGACATTCACTCAGTGGAAATATTTTCACTCATAGCTCAGCTATAATATTGTCATAAATTTCATCAACAGAAGGGTTTTAGTCAGCTCATCTTCTGTAAGCCTTATAGCAAATTCTGATCTGAAACCAGGGAAAAAAAGGATGGAATTTCTTAGCCAGAGGTAGATATTGTTTATATTATTGCCTTTATTATTGCCTTCAGTTAAGCTTAAGCAATTCACTATGTAGTACAACCTCAGATCAAAAGTTCATGTTAACCCCTACATCTTACTAGCTTATATTTGCAAAGACACAAAAGTGAACATTTGGGAAAAGTTCCAAAAACTAATTTAGGTCAAGGATATAGGCCCAGTAAAGTATACTTTGAAATAGGTTTATAGAATCATAGAATGGTTTGGGTTGGAAGACACCTTAAGGATCATCTAGTTCCAACCCCCCCACCACCGGCAGGGACACCTTCCACTAGACCAGGTTGCTCAAAGCCTCATCCAGCCTGGCCTTGAACAATTCCAGGGAGGGGGAATTCACAGCTTCTCTGGGCAACCTGTCCCAGTGTCTTACCATGCCCACAAAGCCCCTCCCCAGTTTTCTTGTAGCCCCCCTTCAGGTACTGGAAGGCCGCTATAAGATCTCCCTGGAGCCTTCTCTTCTCCAGGCTGAACAGCCCCAACTCCCTCAGCCTGTCCTCATAGGAGAGGTGCTTCAGCTCTCAGATCATCCTCATGGCCCTCTTCTGGACTCATTCTAACAGGTTCCTGTCTTTCTAGTGTTGGGGGCTCCAGAACTG
>NW_010310966.1:0-314 GCF_000700745.2 Antrostomus carolinensis
AAGAAGTTTTTTGAGGATTTAATGAGTTTTTCTGAGGATTTAATAATTTTTTTGGAGGATTTAAGAAGTTTTTTGATTATTTAATGAGTTTTTTTGAGGATTTAATAAGTTTTTTGGGGATTTAATAACCTTTTTTTGAGGATTTAATGAGCTTTTTTGAGGATTTAAGAAGTTTTTGGGGGAATTTAAGAAGTTTTTTGAGGATTTAATGAGTTTTTTTGAGGATTTAAGAGGTTTTTTTGAGGATTTAATGAGTTTTTTTGCAGATTTAATGAGGTTTTTTTAGGATTTAAGAAGTTTTTTGAGGATTTAAT
>NW_010310967.1:0-639 GCF_000700745.2 Antrostomus carolinensis
CAGCGGGTCGGTGCGGGGGAGGGGCTACGCGCCAGCCATGGCCTGGAACTGGGAGGGGGGGACATGGTTACTGGGAGGAACTGGGAACCGCCCCCCCCATCTCTCCTCCCAGTCCCAAACTGGAACCAGTAAAACAGGAGCCCAGTATGAACTGGGGGGGGAGGGGCTCCCAGTATGACCAGTCCCAGTGCTCCCAGTACAGCCAATCCCAGTGCTCCCAGTATGACCAGTCCCTGCCCTCCCAGTGCTCCCAGTACAGCCATTCCCAGTGCTCCCAGTATGGCAAATCCCTGCCCTCCCAGTACTCCCAGTACAGCCATTCCCAGTGCTCCCAGTATGGCAAATCCCTGCCCTCCCAGTACTCCCAGTACAGCCATTCCCAGTGCTCCCAGTATGGCAAATCCCTGCCCTCCCAGTACTCCCAGTACAGCCATTCCCAGTGCTCCCAGTATGGCAAATCCCTGCCCTCCCAGTACTCCCAGTACAGCCATTCCCAGTGCTCCCAGTATGGCAAATCCCTGCCCTCCCAGTACTCCCAGTACAGCCATTCCCAGTGCCCCCAGTTTGCCCAGTACAGCCATTCCCAGTGCTCCCAGTATGGCAATTCCCTGACCTCCCCCAGTGCTCCCAGTACAGCCA
>NW_010310968.1:0-5341 GCF_000700745.2 Antrostomus carolinensis
CTGGACTTGTTCTCGCTGCTCCAGGTCTCTCCTTTGATGGGGGAATCACAATAACTCCTGTCAATGTCTATCAGCTGTCAGTCACCGGGACAAATGCTGAAGAGTAAAACCAATCCAGAAAATGAACAAATTTACTGAAGATATTTGCCACCAATTAATTTCAACCTGAGCAAGCATCCCTTCTGATTACTGGCCTGACTATATATCCTTGACCTTTGCATAGGTGCTACTGGATAATCTAGGCAGCTTTTAGTTGCTGGTTCATTTCATTGGTAATTATGTAGTATGTATGATTTCTAGGAATAGGCATTGTGGATAAGTCTTGTTTGTTTTGGCTCTGTTTCTATGGGGATAAACAGAAGTAGTGTGATTAATTTCCATTCTGTTGCCATGGTTATTAATAATAATGAGGTGATTATTACTGCACTGTAAACCTTACAGCAATTCCAACGCTGCTATAAAAGAGAGAGAGAGAAAAAAATAGAGAGAGAGGGAGGAAAAAAAACACAACGATGAAAAGAGCTGGATCAGACCCTCAGTCTGGGCAAATCAGCACTCTCACATTGCCTTGATGAGAAGCAATGAAACAGAAGATGTGTTCTTGGAGAGTCTGGACCTGTAGACAGAGCAATATTAATAAAATAAGTGATAGATGAGAAGCCCTCACTGACTTCCGTGGAGCTATGTTAATTTGTACCCACTGTGATTTGAACAGGATCGAGCACTAAAGTCCCACCTGGATCATGTGGCCCATGGAAAAACATCATGATGTGGTCAGTATTTTCTGGATCAGACACTATCATAGTTTCACTATAAAAAGTGGTGGTTATGTATGTGGGGGTGATGAGGACGGGCAAATAAAAATGAAATAAATTTTTAAAAAGCAATAGCTCTTCCTCCTGGGTGACTAATAAGCAACTCCCACATTCCTGGTACCTGCTCAGCTGGCTCTATCTCATTGCACTAAGTGATTTGTATTCCTTCTGGAGACATTGCCATGGTGTTGGAACAATAAGTAACACTCATTTAATCAGATTGTCCCCATGGGTGAGATTACATTTCTCAACGATTCTGCACTCCTAGCTGGGATGTTTTGCAGACTTCCTTCTTTCTGAGTCCTGGTGTAGGTGCAGAAAGCTCACAATTGGCAAATCACAGCCACTGGGCAGACTTGTTGTTGTTATTTTATGGCTAACTGGGATTCAACATCAACCTTTTCACACAAGTCTTGGAATGACAGAAACAGGATGAGAAAGTGACTGTTCACATTCTCTCTCCCAAAAGCCACAACCTGTGCTTTGAGGCTGTTCATTTTCCATGTTTCCTTTTCCAAACCAGGGGAAATTATTTTGCATATTTGTTTCTTCCTTCCCATATGTCTCATTTCTATTTACAAGTGCAGAGACCACCCTTCCCATCCTATCATTTGCCTTTTCTGTATTCAGGCTGCCAACCTTTGGCAAAGCAAAAATCAGAGCTTAGTTGCTTCCCAGCTTTGCTTTTCTGCTGAGATTCCTTCAAAGCAAAGCAGGTAGATCTGTCTGTCAAATGTTCACATAGAGCCAAGGTGAAAAAAAACAAACATGGCTGTGCAGAGGTTTAAAAGTGAGATGGGGTTGTCAAGTGTTTTCCCTTTAAAATAGTTTATCTCCACACCATGTGATGGCTCAGTGCCAATGAGGAAGAACATCATCACCTCCTGAGGACACACAGCAGACTGGATACAAGTCACTTTTCCTCTGCAGATGGACTTTATTGTGGATATCCACTGCAATTTGCTGTGGGACTGTTCATGCTTTAAAAAAGGATCCTACAAGCCAAGTGTGCAAGAGCAACCAAGAAAGGCAGAAGGTGAAGTGTCGATCCCCACTGCCCTGAACACAAGGTTGGTCCTCTAACAACCGGACCAAAATTAACAGCTAACAAGTAATGCTCTTTAGTGTGGATGGTTGCAAGAGAGGGATGTGTGTCTCATCAATACATGCTGTTTGCTGTGGGGAAAGGCAGGGACTGCATCCAGGTATTCTTAGAGGTTCCAAAACCCATAGAAAAACTGAGGTGAGGATCCTCTCTACTTCCACCTCCCCACCTCTAGGCACCCTTGACTGCGTTCAGAGGATAAGGATGGAGTATGGATAGATACAGAGTGAAGGGTTATCTATGTCTAAGGCTAAAACAAGAAGGTTTCCTCTAGTAGTGCAGCCCATCAGTGCTGCTATTGATGGCACAAGACCCTGAATATGTTTGTTTGGATTTTTTTGGAGGTATGCAATAGCTATAATTTCCTTGCACTGCTGTTAAACCTCTCATTTGCTTTTGGTTTCACTGCAAAATTGCTGTGGCGCAGGTACAACCCTGATCTACAGCTTTGTACGAAGGCTAGGGATCCTATTCAGGATGGTGGTATCATCATCTTTCTTGGTCATCAAAACACAATGTGGGAAACTCCTCAGCAGGTATAAGGCAGATTAAAGATTTATCTGTTTTTGTTACAAGAGTGGGGTAATACACAGGAGGTTCCACTTAAATATGAGGAAAAATTTCTTTACTGTGACAGAGCACTGGAACAGGCTGCCCAGAGAGGTCGTGGAGTCTCCATCTCTGGAGATATTCCAGACCTGCATGGTTGCAGTCCTGTGCAACCTGCTCCAGGTGACCCTGCTTTGGCAGGGAGGTTGGACTAGATGATCTCCTGAAGTCCCTTCCAACCCTGACCATTTTGTGATTCTGTGTAATGCAAATGTGAGATCTGGCCACATGCAGAGAAATCGGGGGGTAGATTCATGTCTGAGTCCTCCTCTCCATTCCTTAGACCTGAAATGTTTGTTTGATGATCCTTGGGGGGGGACTCATAATTTGTCAAGATGGATCTGTAACTTTTAAAAGCCTAGGAAATAAATATATCAGGAGAAGGATAGCATGAGAGATTCATTTTTTAAACCACGCAGGATCACGCTGCAGTGAAATCTTCAGGAACAGCAAATAAAATGAATGGAAATTTAGAAGTGGTGGTGTAGTTCCTGCCTGCTCATGAGTACATACCACTACTTACTACACGCCCACACACACGCACATGTGAGCAAGCAAACACGCATCGCAGGCACGCACACATACACCCTCTGCCTTTCGTAATAACAACCCCGTTTGGTTGTGAGCTCATGGAAATGAGAGAGACTGGCAGCGTATTTCATTTGAAAGGGAAGAAAAAAATAAAATAGAAATAAAAATTTCGAAACCAAACTTTCAGAGCAATTATTTCTAAGCGATGCAGCATGGTTGGGATAGGGGAGGGAAGGGGATGAGGAGAAAAAGAAAAAGTTGGGGGGTGGGGGGTGGGGGGAAGGACAAGTTCGTGGTTAGATGGGAGCTCCCACCCATTTCCTTTCCTTGCCCTTCCCAGGCATGTCAGAGTTGAGAGCCAAGACAAATCAAACTCTCAGGGAGCTTGCAGACAGACAGCACCACTTACTGAGAGTATAATTGCAGCCCTTGGAGGAGAGTGAGGGAGGGGATGAGTGCAGAAAAAAAAAAAAAAAAAATTAAAAAATTAAGAAGGGGGCAGTGCCCTCTGCTGCCAAAGTAAAGCTGTAGATGTGGAGGATTTTGAGGAGAGAAGTGAGCTAGATGCAGTGAGACAGGACCTCCAGGAGTTTGCAAATAAATAGTCAGACCACATGGCAAGGGGATGAAAGTTGTCGGAGGTTCATCTAAGGTCAGCAGGGTTCATCTGAGGCCTCTCCCCCTGTGCTCAGCTTACCAGAAAGTGAAATGGATATGATTATGCCTACTGCCCTCACGTAGGTATTAACCTGGTTTTGTGAGCTTGGGCAAGCTGAGGTCCTTGGAGGAGAAGTGGAAAGAGCTGCTGTTGCTAAGGAAAACTGACTGCAGGGCAGCAAAACTCCTGTGGTAGGTACATCTGGGGCTTGTGGTTGCTGCTGTGACAGAGCCCAGCAAGGTCCAGAAAAGGGCAGGTTGTCATCCTCACTTCACAGGATGGAGACTGTGGGGCCGTGAGACTAAGGTCAGAGTTCATGCCACCTAACTTTAGCCCTCTGAGTGCTCATCACTTTGCTTATTCCTTGAAAAGAGAGAACTTGAATCTTCCAGCCACCCCAGACCAGTGTGGACTTACGTCCAGAGGAGACCAAAGGTGTCAGATGTCTCCCGTCTCCTATTCCATGTGTCTCTTACAGGGCTCTCTACCCCAGAAAAGCCAGTGACATCAACCTGCAAACTGAAAAATTTCAGTTCTTTTTTTTCTTCTAAAACTTCCCCAAACCCTACAATCCCCTCTCCTTTCTCTCTCAGCCCATGGCTTCTCTCTTTACAGCATGAACCCATTTACTGGTCCTACAATATTGCTGGGAGCTTTTCTCCTCAGCTACTGCAGCACTGAGCCAGGTGTATTTCATTCCTTAGGAAGCAAAGGGACAATTTGCTTCGTCAGGGCAAAATAATACTGTGCCAGCAACTGCTCACTGGTGTGTAACTTTAGTCATAGATTACCAAACCTGGGGAAATTCTAGCATAATAAACAAGTCTATCAGTCCTGGTAATGACCATCCTAAATATCACTGTATTTTGCTAATATATATCCATGATATAAAATAATAAGTAAATATAATAGCAAAAATAATTTGCATATAACAGAAATATGTATTTAGTAAGTGTATAGCTGCATATGAGTGAGGTCTTGTTAATACTATTTTCTGTTTGATCTCTGATGTAACTAAACTCACATTTTTTAGACCTTTTTCTTGACATCTGGGGAGTCAAAACTTTTCTTCAGTAGACGTTGGAGGAAGATGAGTTTTAGGAAAATCATAAATTATAAGAAGTGCAACAGATTTGTGGAGAATTTTAGATAAATTATGTGGGGCATTGAGAAAAAAACCTCTTGAAAACACCTGGGAACAGGTTTCAACACATATCAGAAGTAGCACATGTTGAGCTGGTGTGGGAGGATGGCCTGGCTGGCCCAGGAAGAAATCTCCAGTCTGATCATGCTGTCATTATGAGGATGAAAGCCTGAAAATCTACAAAATTTTCTAACGAAGGAAATACTCCAATGAACAGGTGAAAATAGGTAAACTCCTTATTTTCATATCCTCCTTCTCATTCTCTCCATCACTAACACCTTACAGTTAAGGGTTTTAGTTTGCTACTTTTTCACATTTTACATCTGTCATATCATTGGTCTTCTCCTCTCCCTCTTCTTCCTCTCTTGAATCCATTGTACCTCCAGACCATCAAGATTTCTTGTCTTGCTGCACAACTGTCCAGCCAAAGATGAGGTGAGAGGAGTATGAAGATTCTTTTCTTTTCTTTTCTTTTCTTT
>NW_010310969.1:0-20230 GCF_000700745.2 Antrostomus carolinensis
TCCTGGAGCAGCCTCATCCCAAATTGCAGCCAGGTGGTTGTGGGGTTGGAGGGGTTTTTTGTTGTTTTTTTGTTTGTTTATTTGGGGGGGAGTCCACCCCAGAGTGATAGGAGGTCTTGTCCTGTGACAGGCAGGAGTTGTCAGGTCTGCGTCCCCAGCCCAGTGTCTGCAGGATGTCATAAGGAATATGCTTCATGGCATTTGTGTTTCTATGTAATACCAAAGCGAGTGGAAATGTTTAACAGCACTTGTGGGGGGGTGGGTAAAGAATCCTCTCATATCAAGGCACGGCAGCCCAGCCTCCCTGCAAAAAGGGAATGGGAGAAAATCAAAGATGAGGACGGTTTCGCTTCCAGCGGTTAATGAACAAAACAGCTGCTCTGTGAGTGGTGGTCGTTGCTGCAAGTTGGGCTTGGTGTGTATCAGGATTCCCGTAAGCGTATGTTGTTGGGTCAGTGGCACTGGGGTTCTGTTTTCAGTGTTTGGAATGAAGTAAGCAAATGATTTTGAATAAAATATTGGGCCTAGGGGTTATATTTCGTACCCAGAGATAAATGAGTTTGAGGACACTGATTTTTATTTTTTCTTTGTATTTTTGGCACCCACTGAGCCAAGTTTAACAGTTTCATAAAAATCTGCTCAGTGAAGCAGAAATGGAAATATATTAACTTCTCAGCCAATATAGGGCTAAAATTCTCTTCTCATACCACTGTTACACCAACCTCCAGTCATCTCAGCCCTTACAGACACTGGTTTAAATGTCAGGACCATCAGGCCCAGCGACATCTTCTGAATGAGAACAGGGTGGTGGAATTTAACAGAGTTACTCCTGAGTTGAGGTAGACCCATTGAGCCTAGACATTTATTTGTAAATCCCCATCTTGTGGGTTTGTAAGGACAGAATGCAGAGAGACAGAGACACTGCAACCTGGGGTGCAGGCAGTAATTGTACAGTAAATATTTTTTCTGTAATGATGCTGAAAAAGATGGCGTCCTTTTCTGTAAGTCTACTGTGTAACATGCAGTGCTTAATATATTGTGTTCATTCAATTATAGTTTTAGTGAGCTGGAGTCACAAGACACAGCAAAGCTTTTCAGGCTCTCTGGTGATTTCCTGAAGGTATTTCAGCACTTGGTCACAGTACAGAACATAATAAATTGTGCCATCTGTATACATAGTTCTTGGTTCCTGACAGAATGAGAGATAAGGCTTTAGGCGTTGTACACCAAAAAAATACAACACAGATTTCCTTTCTTTCAGTATTTACAATGCCTTAATGTCAGAAGAACTGTGGATTTCCCTGCCATTAGCAATTGTCCAAGTAGCCGTCTCGGAGCATTGTTCAAAGACAACCCAGGGATCTGAGGACACAGGGCCAAACTCGACCCGCAGTTGCACGGAAGCAAGTGCAATCAGGGATATTGTTCTGACACAAACAGGAGCAGAGTTTGGCCCAGGTAATCAGCATCTTTTCTGTTTCATACTGGTAATTGACATTTCCCTTGGGGAAATGACTGGGCCGTGCATGTATTAAATCCAGTCTTTGGCCCCAGCCATGTGGTCCACGCAGAGGCATGTTTCCCATTAGACTGAATGGCTGAAGAAAGGGATGAATATGTGCCCTATTCTTGTCAAAATGATATCAGAGCTTTTCATTAATTACATTGGCTTCTTTTCTGTAGTTTCTATGGAGAGGAAATAGAGTCCAGGAATTTTTACCACTTATAAGGAAGATAAATGATACGGTGCTTGTAAGACTGCAGGCCCTGAATCAATGACAGGCTTGAAATATGTTTTGCGTAATAACACATTAAGTGTTTTTGTAGCACCAGGACTGGTGCGAGGAAGAACATGATTTGTCTGCAGCAGTCACACTACAGAAGTGTTGGGGTAGATATTGGCTGGGACTACGATCCCCGAACCAGAACCAGGATTTCCTGGGTTGTAGTCCTGCTACTAGCCTTGACTGCCTCCGCTACCTTGGGCATGTTTTTAAAATCACCTGCACTGTGTTTCTGGCCTGTCACAATGACATGGCCAAATACAGCTACCTGAAGGCAGAAGTGTGTTTGATGAGAGGCAGTAATGGGGTCCTGTCCCCCAAGATGAATTTAGCACATCACAGAAATCAGGAGCAATGCCAGATTCGCTGGTGTGATCAGCACAGGTCCATGCTCTGGCTCAGTGCTCTGGAGATGAAAAGGGCCTTTTAAGTAAGTGTCACAGATCAAAATAAAAGCTATTTGAAAAGAATTTTTTTTTTGTTTGTTCTCAGAAAAAAACCCCACAGAAACAGTATAATACAAGCAATTTTTCAAAAATTTAAGGTGAATATTAACACTCCATAGAATGATGACCATTACTCTTTTTCCCTTTTATCTTTGGTTTGAGAGTATTTGTCTTCTTTGCTATGTGTTTTTTTGTTTTTTTTAAAAAACAATTTATGATAATCAGGACAACCATGATTAACACTCCAATACAGCTGCTCAGGAAACATTAGTAAGGACTGCAACAGTGATTAGCTGTACAAACAAATATTACTGTACTCCTTTAACCTAAGTAGCCATAATGGTTATAATGGACTCTAAGAGGCTGTTTATTTTGTCAGTATAGATTGAGTTTATAACATATATTCAAGCATTCAGAGAGCATGGGAGAAGGTTCTCTTCCAAGTTGACTTGTCATAACTTCATTAAAATCAATAGATATTCACCAATCTGATTTTAGTAGATTTTGTCCCTATATCTTCTGATATATGGGAATGGGCTTTTAGCTGGAGCCAGCAGCAGAGGAAGCGAAGGCGACCACTTCTCAAGATTTGTGGTCAGTCAGGCTTGGGAAGAATCCACTTAAGCTTTTTTTGCTAATGACATTTCTGGATGTGAGTCAATGAACTCAAGAAGAGTGTCCAACCTGGTGAAACGCTAGCAAAACCATAAACAATAAACTGAGCACTGAGATTTCAAAGCCTCCTGCAGCCTGAAGGAAAATCGTCTCTCTCAGACTGATTTCTGGTTTTGAGTCCATAATACCATCAACAAGCAGGTAAACGTACAGCATTGTTTCACTTTGAACGTTGGCTTGCACTGAAAATATTTTTGGTGCTATTATTTTAAAGTTATTTTTATTGCTCCATGTATCTCACACAATGCTTTCAACATGTGAAAAGCAAATTTATTGATTTTGGATTTAAAGTGTCTACCCAGGAATCCACACCTTATTGGCAAGTTTTTAGGAGATCACAAATTAATAAAGGTCACAGCAGCAGAAACAGCAGAGGAATTTGCAGTTCTCCAAACAGTGCCATTAATTCTTAGGGAAGGGAGAGGGTTCTTCATGATGATCTCAATTACTTTAAAGAACACAGAAAACCACTAAGACCCTTAATTATACTTACTCATAAAAACAACAGATTTAATATTTGGAAGACTTGATTGTTCAATTGCTTGATAATTCCAGCTTGTAGGAAAAGATTGCCAACTTTGAACACACCTAGAAAAAATTGTCAAGACAACTGATTCTTTATTTTACATAATATTAAATTAATAGTTAATCAAATATTGGAAGTGGGTTTTAGGTTTTAAAAGTGTCAGAATTTCACTAAGTGCTCTTCAAGTTTTCTCCCAGATAAATATGGGCTATTGCACTGCATCTGGAAAAGAAAATCAGGTTGTCTCTTTTCCATTGGTATAAATCAGGAATACCTTTGCCAAAATCAATGAATCCATGTCAGTTTAGGTGAGGAGTGAATAGAGGCAACATGGAAGGCTGCATCATGCAATTTTTAGCTTGAGCTCCAGCACCTGAAGTTAGAGGACATCACAGATTTCTTTTCATGGCCAGAAAAGCTATAGCTATACATCACGTAAGCCTGTTCTTGCCTTTCCAGTTTTCTAGCTCTGACATGCTGCATTCAGTGATAAACAGGCCTCCTGCTTACTCACTTTTGGTAGTTTCTCACAATTTGTTCTCTTCAGCAAATGGATTTGCTCAGCAGTATCACTGTTCTTTGTTTATAAATGTAAAGGTAGAATGTGTGGGATTAGTTGTTAAGGTGTCCAGGAAAGTCCCAGATGTGAGGAAGTGGTTGTATGTACCCAAATAGACGGGTTTTTTTCAGCTTTATCCATTGCTCACACAACACACTGCTGTTCCTTACAGATACTACATTCTTAGTCCCTTGTGGCTGATATAATGAAGTCCCCACATCCTGAGTGAACTGCAGGTTGCAGTATCACTTTTACACTCAGTATTCATTGCTGCTTAGGTTTCATTTGTCTTTATGGAAGATTAAATACCTATTATTGAAATGTGTAGAAGATAATATGAAAACATTGCCTTCACATTTACTTTTGGGCTCTGTTTGGCTCCCTTACAGATCTGATGCAAAAGGCAGGGCTGATTACATATTTCCTAGAGGAATTCCTCATCCACTGTATTGTGGAAAATCCAGTACAGTTGCCTAACAGGTATGATCTGTAGCTGCTCCACTGGAAAATTGCTGATCATGTGGTAAATGTTCATCAAACCTTAGTAAGCCCTAAGAAGATACCATGTTGTTTATTCCATACTACTATTAAGGATGTGTTTCTCTGCTACCCTTGAGGCTGTTATAGATGAAGAAATAAGTAAGACCAGGACCATGCTTGCCCAGGCCATTATGGAAATGATAGATGGCCAGGATGAGGCTGAGTAAATGTACTAGAGTGCCAGTAGTTCCAGCTGAAAGGCAAGGACAGAGAATCACTATTTCTAAGAAAAATCTATCAGCATACCTTATTTTTTAACTCCCCCCTGCAAGTAGAAACCTGCACATATTTTGGTCTGACTGTTTGGTCTCACTGATCTAATTTTGATTGTCAGTTTAGTGAACCCCAAGCATCAGAATCTTCCCCAAAACTACAAGTCCAAGAGTTTCTGCGTCCAGCAAAAATATGATTGAATTGGTGACTAAAACCATTGTCTGTAAGTCTGTATATTTGACAGTGTTTCATCAAAAAATGCTTGAAAGATGGTCCATTTCACAGAACATTGCTTTCTCTTTCTGCCCTCTCTCTCTCACTTCTTACCTTTGTTTTTAATTGACATGATTCCCAGTTTGAAAAATGAGGAACCAGATTTTAGAAAGCTGTCAGTCTGCAGATCTCAGGTGTGAGTTGTCCAACCTGTCTTTTTGGCTGCAAGGACACATCTGGATTCATATCTGGATTCCAGACTGTGGGGATGCTTTGACCTGGCAGTCAGGTGAGAACACAGTACAAAATCCTCAAAGGATGAAAGAGAGCAGAGCAGAGCTGATTTGTATCTACATCTTCTGCATTTTAATACAGACCGTCATTCTGCTGTGTGGGGTCAGGAGAGTGACTGGGAATAATCTGAGATCATCTTCTCAGACACAAGGTAGCAGGAGAAACAGCAGCCAGCAGAGCCCTGGCATGGAGAGGTTCCCTCTCTACCTGTGTGCAAGAACACCATTTGCACAAGAGGCAGGAGCACAAGGTGATTACAGGCCTTTTAGGTGTTTGGTGATAGTATAAACTGCAGGAAAACTTGAATAATGTATGAAATTATTCCATAATTAATAAAAGTCATCAGAAAACCTCCATGGAAAACTAGCTTTGTGAATAGTTTCTCACCATTCTTTTCCTTTTTCTTTATTATTTTATTATTTATTATTATCAGTGGGATACATTTGAAAGACGACGGTAGCAGTCCCTTCATTTTGATTTAGCACCTCTCTGCCTCTATTTGTGTCTGGGAGAAGACATGTATTGCCAGGGGGGTTCATGTATTGCCAGGCAATAGCTGTTTCTGATACAGGTGAGCAGCAAAAATTGAAATCTGTTGTAGGGAGCCAAGCGGATGACTTGGCAAGCAAACAGTTAATACAGGGTGATGAAAGAGGGAGTGACCGTATTTGCTGAAGAGCTGAGCAACCCAGTGCCATTGCATTCACCCCTGTGTGGGCACAGACAGGAAGGAAAGGATGGACAGTTGTTCTCTGTGGTCTGCCTCCCTCAGTTCTTCTACTGCTAGTGCACACCTGGCCTGCATCTTGTTGGAGAGGGTGTTGCTTGTGAAAATCCTGTGGAAAACACACTGGAACATTCCCTCATCTGCAAATTACTCCACACTGCAAGGGGATCTGAAAGGAATATCTATGGATGGGGAGGAAGGAGAGAGTTACTCATATGTATGTGCACATATGAACAGCTACTGAAAGGAGAAAAGAAAGTAGCTTTATAATGATGAGTTTTGAGATGTGTGTGCCATGTTTTCATTCACTATTCCCCATCCCACCTGCCCTGCAAGCCCTGTCAGGAAGACTTGGAGATGCTTGGATGTTGAGGTGAGGTTTAGCCTGTACCCAGGGAAAAGCAGTTCCTCATGTGGACTGCTGAGGTAAAAGGAGTTTCAGGTTTGTATCACTGCAGTACATGTACAACCATGGTTTGAATGTGCACTTAAATTGTGTGCCCCGGAGAACTCCCCCCTACAGTGAGTGCCCCCGCCTTCCCATCACTTACAGTACCACCTTTGTCCCTTTGGGATGGGCTTGTAGCCTGCTCTGCAGAGATCCCTCACCAAGGGCACTGCAGGCTGCAGCAAACATGCAAACCTGCACTCCTTCAGGCAGGCAATGTGGTGGCCCTTTGTCATTTAGCATGACTAAACTTTGCCAGAATTCATCAGGGTGAGTAGTGCCTGACCTTGGTTTCCAGAAAAAAATCACAAAGGTATTATTAATTATTGTAAGAAAATACTGGTAGAAACACACTCCAAGTTATTTTTGTTCTTCTTTACTTACCCATAAGGACCACAGTGGATTTTGGTAAAGAGCCATTCTACTGTTTCTTTAACAATGCTTTCAACAAAAATGGCATCCACTGGGGTGAAGTGGATGTGATCATTTGTGCCGCTGACAAATGTGTGACATTTGTTAATGGCAGCAAAAGAAATACAAGGTTGTGCCAATGTCTAACAGAATTTTGCTGAATATTTTATATCAGCTGAGGTTAAGAGTCAAGAGCCAGACGCCAAGCAGGTCAGGTTGTAATGGGCCCATCTGTCTCATAACAAGAGCTATTGATCAGTTATTAGTCACAGCTAGTAGGGGCTATCACAAAGATACTGCTGGCAGCAGAGCTTGCCATAGAGCTCTGCTGCAGTCAGATAGCACTGGGGTTAATGGGAGAGTTTCTCTCCAACATCTGGATGCTGAGAACCAAACACTGCACTGGGACAAACACTGGCAGCTCCCAGTTGCATCACTGGTAGCAGCTCCCAGTTCTCCCAACCAACTTCTGTCTGGTATGTACTGGAGGCCTTTGTTTTATATATTAATTCAAAACTGTCCAGTACATTTGTTCTCTCCTGAAAATATACTGCGGTTCTGTCTGCAGCTGAAAGGAAGATCCATCAGTTTGTCAGTGATTTCTAGGCTTTTACAGGGTGTTAACTCTGTGAGTCTTTTGCATCACCTATATCTGAAGCCATCATGAGGCGTGCACAGCAATCCAATTGGCCACTGCTGTCATTTCTTAGATCCTGTGTGGTCTGTATCTATCTGAAGAAAGAGAAGAAAGACACCTAAACTGGTGCTTACGCTTTCTGGCATGCCAAAGACATACTGGGATTTGCCTGCTGTCTATAGGTGGTATGTTATCTTCATGTCAAGTAAGATATTTCTAGGACTTTGTTAGATTTGACTAGGCAACAGTAGTTGGGAGCATGATTCCTCATGGCTTTGACTATTAGAAAGCCACACACAGACTGCTTGACAGACCTGCTTTGTACAGAAGAGAGCTAAACATACAGGTCTTTCAGGACTGGCTACCGCACTAATCCTTGCTTGGCCTTCAAAGACCACAGATGGAAGCTGTTCTGGAAGTTCAAAAATCTGTATTATAAAATATTTCAGACACTGTGAAGCACTGTGAAGCAGCAACAACCACGTTTGTGTTCCTAAAGCAGTCCTACCAGGTAGTGTCCAGTGGGTTTCTATTGTCCCCTCTGAGTATTTTCTAGGGTCAGAAGGCATTTTTCTGGGAACAAAGCTCACCACATGGGTAGGCCTAGTGGCATAAACATTGCAAAAGAATTGTCTCAACTAGACATAAAGAAGAGAAAAAAACATATTTAGAAAATTGCAATTTTAAGAAAAAAAGTATAAATTCTCAAATACTTTACCTTGAGCCTCTGTTATGGATGTGTTAATGAAATGAAACACAAATTACACTGCCTGTAACTTCTGTTCACCACAGTGACACAGGTTGGCACTGTAACTGAATTGCTTCCCTGGCAGAATCTTGTGCAAAATGTGGATATTGGGATCTCCTCTTACTAAGGCCATCAATATAAATACGTATTTATCAGTCTAAATACGTATTTGTCAGTCTACAGCTTCAACACACCATTGGTTTTGCTCTGGATCAGCCATTAGAGTTAGGTTTTATTGGATTCTAAACAATTTATCTCCTCTCAATAAAATCTCAGTTCCCATATTTAGCTTTCTAAGATTATAATTTTCTATTTTGCATTATTATTGGAAATATTCAAATTCTTGGTCTGTTCCCTTTCCTTCTTCATCTTAACAAATATGTGTACTAGGCAGGAGAAGAAGGGTCTGTGTATAGGGCTGGATAGTCCGTATTTCCTCCAGCTGAAGAACTTGTACCTTGGAGTAGTCTTTATCTTGCATTCTGCTTTGCCTCACCAAACAGCACGAGAGCTCTCAAGAAGATGGTGATTAAGGAGTCCATCATCATGTCTTCTAACACTGGTGCCCACACTCTGTCCACATAGATTGAGTTGTGCTCTCTCTTGCTCTGTATTTCAGAGGTGGTACATGTCCAGGAAAGAGCTGGACACCTTCACCTTCAAGAGTCACAGCTTTCCACCATCCCTGCTCAGCCCATGTGCAAAGGGATGAAAGAAAGTGCTGCAAAATTCCTGTGCTCTCTTTTGGGAAGGGCTTTCTTCTTGTGATGAGTGATGGGCCACATCATGTTTTCGCTGGCACTAATAACACTTGGCTCGTGAGTAACTTTTTGGTGTGCTATTGCGTTCACAATGTATTTGCTGCTTACCTGTAGGCACTGCGATGTAACCAGAGAGAAGAAAGAGGTTGCACCTAATTCTAGGTACCCTATCACTGAGATGTTTTAAGGGATGTTAGAAATAACATCTGTCAGGATCAACAGAGGCTGAACCTGTTTGGAAACAAGAGGATGTATCACATCCATCTTTGTCGGCCCTTTTTGTTCCTCAAACCACAAAGTATCACCCTGTGCCAGCCTTTCACAACAGTTGCCATTTCAAAATGGGCTAGGTTTTGAATGTCGATGTTTTAACTTTTTCCATTGTTTTGGTTGTTAGTCCTGCATGTCTATGCAGGAGGTGGGGGAAGAGTCTGTGTGACTTTTTGGTTTTTAAGTTTGCAATTTGTTTTTTCACAGGCTGATGTCTTGGAAACCCATGGGAGCCACTGTTTTAAGGAACCTTCCCATCCATTTCTCTGAAGCAGTGGTGGCAGATAACTGGTATGCAAGGTGTTATGAAGGGATAATTGAGGCAACAGTAACCGATATTTGCTAATGATGACACATTTCAACTTACCCTGCCACAGCATCCTCATAAGCATGCAGACAGACACAGTCTCAGAAGTGTTGGCTGTGGACATTCGCTCCCTGGGAGGTTAACACGCTAACACGTGGTACTTCTCACGTTGCTGACTGCCCCTCACACCGTTTCCTCTGTCCCCATGTTTGAAGGTCTGATCTTGTTTAACTGACTCTTAGGCCTCTGCTGACACTTCGTACGTCCTTTAGCTTGTCCCTCACTTCAAATACCAAGTGTGTCACCCTCTCACTAGCTGCTGATTTGAAAAGAAATGCACCCAGAGCTCCCCTGTGAGACTGGCATTATTTTGCATTCATCTCAGTGCCTCCGAAGCTTTTCGAGATCTCTGATGAAAGTCATTACATAAATGCAAAGCATTGTATTGTTAAAACTTTAAATTATGACAGATTTTGAATACTTATTTTTTGTGACTCAGTCATGAATAATGACAATTTGCATATAATATTTTCCTGTACTCAGCATACCCTCCTTCTCATTTAATCCTTCTGACTCGTGCTGCTGTAATAACTCTAAACTTGAATTACAGAAGCAACTGTGGATTGTCTTGCTGTTAACTTGGTGATGAGTAATCTTGATATACCTATAGGTAGGAATAGTTGACAATTGTTTGTAATGAGCAGGGAGGAAACCCATAATCAGAGCAAACTTTTCTCTGTATATGAACAAATGCATCCATTTTACTTTCTTTGTATCCAAAGCTATAGCAGTTAATATGAATATTATTTCCTTGTGCTTATTACTGTAGCGCCAAGGGATGAGCTAATATTGGGGCTTCACTTAATAAGGTCCTGGTCAAATGCTGAGAAATAGGCAGTGATGCCTCAGCACACTTACAGTCTTAAGGAGCAGAACAGGTACCCAGTGAGTAGGTAGAAAATACAAGCATTAATGGAAAGTGATAAGAAATTATCTATTTTTGAAGTATCTTTGTTTGCAAAGGACAGCCTAATTTTTCTGGGAAACGCTAATCAGCTCCTTAGCTGCTGTCTTCTGGTTTCCCCTAAATAAACTGGCCAGGTGACAGCAGCAGTCCTGCAGAGTCCCAGCTGTGGGAGAGGAGCTGAAATGCCTGCAGCAGCCTGTGCGCGCCCATACCTGTAAAGCACTGTCCAGTGAACTGGAAATCCAGAGTCCAGCTCCACACACTTGTCCTAGACATATAGGAACATAATTCTGCCATTTCATAGGGGACATTGCAGGCAGGAGCCCGTTGTCGCCTTCAGAAAGGTACGTGACCAGAGTTATGACCTTCCTGGCCAGGAGAAGCCCTGGGCCAGCAATGCTGCTTTCTATAACAAACACCCGCTGTCCTTCTGAAGGTCTTTGCAATGTATCCTCCCAGTGGGAGATGATATAGGCTCCTGAAGAGGAGCCTATGGCTTCTTTCATTATGGGGGATTTCAGCTGGGATGACTGCTTGCCTGGAGGAACAAATGTTTACTCTTGAGTAAAAGAATTGCCTCGCAACAAAGCTGTTTTACCAGATGCTGGTTTGCCACATCCCTCTCCTGCACTTGAATATATTCTCATAATGCTCATTTTTGCTGGAATAATCTAGCATCAGCTACACTGACAAGCCCACACAGAGCTATTTAGAGCAGCTAAGAGCTGTTTTGGGTCCCAGAGCAAACAGGTTGGTTCTCTTCCCCCTTTTTCCTTCCTCCTTCATCCTACAAATTAACCCAGTGCTGACCTCCCCCTCTCCCCTGTCCTACTGCTGGTGGGGGTAGGGAGGTGCTTGCTGGGGTGCAACTCTGGAGTACTAGGGCCTTCATCCCTGGCCCCTGCGCTGTTTCTGGTGGGCTTTGGCACTCCTGTTCAGAGCATGCATTAGTCCTTTTCTCTTCAATTTTTATGGTGCTGGAGTATCATTAGCTCTCAGCTAGTACAGATCTCGCCCTCCTCATCTTTTCAAATGTAACTCAGTCATCAGGCTTCTTCCAAAGCATCTCATATGAGCAGTTATTGGATTGCATTTTGCTGTTTGAATCTGGAAGCTGAACTTGCCATTACCAGGCTGGAAAATAAGCTACCACACAGCTGTAGAAAGAGAGTAATTGCACCAGAATTGTTTTGGTTGGAATTACTTGGGGTAAACTGACAAATTCTCGGGTACATTTTCATGTGCCAGCTTCAGTGGGATAATCTGCCTTCAGTGAGCCACCTGGCTTGCAGGCACCTTCAGTTCTGCTAACATCTGTCTCTCACTCATTTCTGTAACTAGCTCAAATGCAAGAAAAGACCGATTCTCCTCTCTTCACAACCAGTTTTAGCTAGAAATGGGTTTTAGGCAAGTTTTAGCTTTGAATCGTAGAATAATGAATCATACAATACCAGGTTGGTAGGGACCTCAAGGATCATCTGTTCCAACCTTTCTTGTCAAAAGCACGGTCTTGGCTTGATAGTTCTAGTGAGCACCAGCAGAGTCCACTGGCACCTGCAGGGTGTGACACTCCACCAGCAACAGGCTCTCTGCATAGTTTCCTTTTGGAAAGGGGAAAAATTTGTGTCCAAAGGTTTCTCCAGTGTCAGCCATCTGCTTTCAAGAACATTTCTCTTTGTGCTATTTCCAGTCTGAACTGGAGATGAGGTTTAGTCTTTTTCAGATACTCATTCATGCTTCCTTTTCATTTGTTTAAATTACCCTCATCCATCTTGTCCATCAATATGTTGCCTTGCTTACCGCAAGGATAATAAACTCCTGCATCCATAAACACTTTGATCCATAACTTCTCTCACATAAATACACTCATTAACTTTTCTACAGGATGACTTGCATGAGGAAGATGACATATGTGCTCACTGGGAGGAAGATAAGAGTCTGAGGTAATTGGATTAGCTGTAATAGAAAAATGGGTGAGCTGTGGGGATGGAATTTGCCACATTTGACTGATTTGGAGCATAGAATATCGGAGTGCTGCAAATCTGACAGCAAATGATGCTTGTTTAGTTGGCAGTTCAGGGGGCTTTGTAAGTATATATCTAACACTGAATCTGTGTGTCATCTATAGAAGTAGACAGCCAAGCACCTACGGATGCCTGCATACAGTATCCTTTGATGGAACAGGACCCTGATGAATATGTTTATTCAGGCTTAGAATGCTATAAAAATTTCACCACATGTCATAATCCAGTAAAAATAGCCGCTCCAAAATTCTGAAATAGTGATGTATTCTGCCTTCCCTCTCCTCCTTACTTTTAGCTCTCAAATCCAGAACCATCCCTATTCTCTCTCTGCCATCCCATTGGCATCAGCCAGAGGCACTGCTTGTAGGGAATCCTGTATGTTTACTTATGCATCAGGTTCCTCAGAGCTAGCTTGAAAAGAGCAGTATTCACCTTTAACCCAAGAAAGGACATTTAGAACCAGTTTTTTATAGAGTACTTAAATAATTCTCCCAGAGGGCTGGCTGCAGAAAGACAGACCTAGGATAACTCACACATAGCATATACACACCTGTGACTCGTACACATCAACTGGATACAATGAACTTGCTCAGTTCTGTTGACCTGTGAGGACTGATAATGCACCGTGTTAAAATTAAAAGCCTCTGCTATGTTCTTTATGTCTCTCTTCCCTCTCCAATGACTTGCTCCTCCTCCTGTTGACATAAAATTCAGCTTTCTTACTGATCTCCTTCCTGGAAGAGAGATCATTATTCCCTGCAGTGGTCCCTAAGACCTGCATGTGACTCATGGAGACCTGAAGTTTTCATGTTCAACCTTGCTGAAGGTGACCCAAGAGTCAGCTCTCTCAATGTCTGAACTCAGCCAGCATTGCCATTTTGTTTGCCCAGGGCTGCATTGCTAGTGATGGAGCTGTTGTTTCCAAACTCTCCTTACCCTGTTTCACTTTCATTCAATTTATAGTTGTCTCTGATAGTTGAGATTAATGTGGATTTTATTTTATGAGCAAGCCTGGAGTTCATTTGCAGGGTATTTATTGCTCCAGCCACATAGAGGTGATAAATCACCTTTGAAAGAAAGTGTCCTGTTGCATGCAATGGACTCAGTAAGTTTGTCTAAACTCTTAAAAAGTTCCCATTTATTCTCTGCCTGAGGTTAAATCCTGTGAAACTAGGACTGAGCAGTAAAAGTGGCGTAAGCAATACACAGGATAGGCAATAGCACAGGAAACAAGTTCATGCTGCCTCCCTCTTTTAGGAGTACTCACCACTTACTTATTCCCACAGGCTCTTAAACTCTTATTCTGTGCTCAGTGGAGACAAATATAACATGCCTACAGCCCTTTCTTGAATGAAATTTATTTACTTACATAGCTATATACTGATGTAACTGTTTTTAAAAACCCCACTCACCTACAAATGGCTCTCCACATACAAGGATCAAGATTTCCAAAGACAACTAATGATTTTGTGTAGCATTGTTGAGTGCTCAGTTTAAGACAAGAATATTAACTTCATCGAGGTTTTTGGCATATATCTCAAAACAGTGATGAGCCCATTCACCAAAACATGTTTGTGAATGTCATTTATGCCTTCTGTATTACACCAGGTCAGTACCAGTCTGACTGCTTACATTTTCAGATAATTTTTCCACCCAAGCACATAAGAATCTACCCATTCCTCTATTTCATCACCTGTGAGGTAGCTAGATATACACTGACATCTCAGTCTGGCTAGGATTGGCCATTTTGGATTTGCTCTACTGTAAAAACTTAATTTTATTCGCTATTATCAACAAATCTATTCCTTGTGCTTGTGCTGTAGTCAGTTTTGGGGTCCATTTAAGAAGTGTCAGAAACAAATGTGTCTTGTTACTTTGCTCAGTAAATGTAGTAGAGACCCAGTTCTGTGTCATTCAGAATGGCAACTTCATCCACTACCTGTATATTCATGTATGTATCTTGCTCCTGCATTTTGCAGTCCATACTGATTGTGACATATTTTCATGCAAAAAATAGTTGCTGGAACTGCACACATGGCATCCAACAACTCCATGGGGCTGTTGCTGTGCTTATAAGACTCTCCATTGTAATGCTAAGTAAACACAAGTTTTCAAATAAACTTAAGAAAACACTTTTATTTGTTTACAATAGAAATCTGACAATCTTTTTACTTCTGAAATTTGTCATGTCGCCAATCCTGGGTATTGAAAGATTGGAGAAAAACTGATGTTTATTTTTAGACATTCATTCATTCATTCATTCAACTGCTTTTGATGATACCCCAAAATGTCATGTTTGATTTTGCTTTCAAATTCTCACAGAAAACTTGCCTGTTCCAAGGGGACCTGTTGGATTAAATTAAATAACCATTAGATGAGGGGATTGTTTCACTGTGATTTAGCAAAGCAGAGCAGGCTTCTTCTACAGCTCAGAAGAATAAGAATCAATCCCCTGCTTGCCCCAGCACTGTGCCCATTCACAGCTCTGGGTATTTATGGACACCATACATACTTGCAAAGAAGAGAATACTGTAACCTTATTGCTCAGTACATACACATTTGAGATGTATATAATTTCAGCCTCTCTGTGCTCAGCAGACTAACTGGCAAAGTCCACTAGTTTACCAGACAGGACAAATAATAGCAAAACACAAGGACTGAACTGCACTGATAACCACACAGATCCAAACCTCTGATGTGCTTATGGTAAAAGCCAGGAGAGAAAGGTCCCCTTCTAAAATAAAACAAAGCAGAAAACAGAACAAGTATGAGCTGAAGTGATAAATTATAGAGGAATTCCTGTGGAGAAATCAAATAAATATCTCTAAATATTTTTAGCATACCCACTTTCCTTTCAATAGCTCAACAGGAGGTTCAGTGGTCTCACCTGGCACCTTATTAACACTGCACTGACTGGTGAGTGTGCAGGAATGGAGCAGCGCTGGCATCTTGGTTAATCACGTCTTCTAGGAAATTGTGAAAATGACACAGGAGATACTTCACAAATGGCAAGCTGACGTTTTGATGAAAAAAAAAAAAGGTCTGTTTTCACAGCAGGCAGTCAATAAATCTAGCACTGTTATGGATCATAGCTGTAAGTCAGTTTTCAAATGTTCCCAATCGCATATAGCATCCTTATTCAGGAGTCCGATCACAAACAATCTCTGCTGCAAAGGAAAGATGGACTTTCTCCTGATTTTGAGCTTGCTTACTTTCCTTCCACTTGTGGTTTTTACTTGAGCTCTTCTTTGGATCCTAATCTTTCAGAAGACTATTTTTGATCAATACAATCCTTCTGCAGTTCCTAGAGATTTCATTATTTTGAACTAAAAATTTATTTCATGAGCAATTCCCATATAGTCTTATGCACTACTTGGATTTTTCCTCTAGGGATGGAATATTATTTTTTCTTTTAATTCTCTTTAAACTACTGCCACTAATGCTCTCTATAAAACTTGTTGTGGGCCCTGCTCTGTATCTCATATATGTTTAAGATTAAGGAGAATGTATTATCATATGGTCTCAAAGCAGCTTTTTCATAAGTCTTGAGTACATGCTCCTGTCAGGTGAGTGCTGATTAGACATCATAAGAAAAAAATTGTTTTAAAAATAGATCCAGGAGTGAGAAAAATCTGAGGCTTGAGATGAGCAGTTAGGAGAAATGAGACTGAGAGGAATTTGCAGCAAGAGAAAAATCTTAGCTCCCATACAGGATGCTCAAGTGGATGATGCTGTTTCTTCTGAATGGGAGAAGCTATAACCTGGGAGGTAACCTACTACTGCTTGACATTGTGATGGCCAGACGAGACGGGCTGCCTGAGCTCACCTCCCACCAAAATTCAGGATTTGGAATCTGGGGTTTTGATTCCATTCAGTGGAGTTGAGGACATTCACAGCAGAAACCGGAGTCATCCGCTCAGAGAGCACAGTGCATAGGCACACATACTGCATATAGAAATATATGTGAGCTTTTGGAACACATATCAAGCTGAAAATCCACCCTTTGAATCAGGCTCTCTTCAGACACCCCAAATCAGACACCCGAATATGGAAACCACCCCAAATCCAATCCGTTTTGAATGTGTTGGCTTGGCATTTCCACTGCTTTTGGAAGAGGTATGTAAACTCACAAAGAAGTATTTAATGCCTTGCACTTAAAGTGATTACAAAGGCAATCACTCATGGAAGGAAAGAATAAGAAAGTTTACTGCTTCTCAGTGATGTCTAAAACACACAAGTGAAACAAATGTCTTTGTGTTTTGTGAAGGGGAAAATATCAGAGGTTAAAGATGCAGATTGCAGAGAAAAATGCATTTTAGTGCAAAAATAAAGCTTATTCTAAATATTGTCCTAAAATTGGTATTACTCACCACAAGCTCGGGAACTGTTCAGAATTTATAACCCTGATAACTTCAACTACAGCAAAATATATATAAGTGGATCAATTTTTAATATGTGTAACTGCAAATCTGTCAGAGATAAACCCTCAATGAATCACAGGCTCAAATTCTGGTTTGAAGTTAACAGTCATTTCATTAGCTTTGACTTCAAAAAAACACCTTGCCATGATTTAATGTTATAAATTATGAAATATTCAAATTGCTCACTGAAAATGTGTTATTTAAAGATGTACTTTTAAAGTAAGCAAATGTAAGCAAGCTGTATATTTAACGGGTTACACATTTAATTTGCAGGAGACCATTCCACACTGGGAACTATCATGCTAACTTATCAGTGTGATCTAGTGGTATGAGCAGAAGCGTAGAAGTTGGTGGTATGTGACCTTGAGAAAGACATTTCACCTCTGCATTGTTTTTTCATTTGTAAAATAGAGAGCAGGAGAAAAGTAATATAGCTCTCCTGAGGTCTGTACTAATTTAGTGTTTGTAAAACACTTTGAGGGTTGCAAATGTAAAAGGTGCCAGAGAAGTGTTATAACTTCACTTATTTCTAATTCTTTTTTTCAGCAGGGGTCAGATCCTCAGATTTGGCCTTTTTAGGTTGCTTCTGTGATGCAAAGAAGTTGCCCTCGTAAGGCAGCTAGCAGCAATCCCTGCACACTGTAAAGCTGCCTTTCTATTTGTTTCTGCACAGTTTGGTCCATACAGAAATATCCAGATCCTTTTTTACTTGAAAGTTAATAGAAGACATAAGATAGAGGTAAGGAATTAAAATCTTCGTAAGAAAACCAGAGTTTCTCTATTCTTGCCTAAACCAGCCTCCCAGTGTATCTATCACTCTGGCTGCCCTAACCAGCACTTCAGCTCACTCATTCTGGTTGCATTATAAAAGCCCTAACTCATTAATTTCCATTGCTGTTTCTTAACTCCTTGAACTAATTGTCACTAATGACTTTAACACTGGCTGTCTTCTTAGTTGACTTTGATTCATACATATACAGCCAACCCTCAAAAACATTAAACATTTTTAACATCTCACCCTTCCCACCCTTGCAGGCTTCACCTGTAATTTCCTTTCCTGACTTTTCTATCAGCAAAATTTCTACCTTAAATGTTCTGCATCCCTGAAGCCAAATTGCTGCACATGTCATCTCCTGGTAATGTATATAAAATTTAGTTCCACTTAAAAAATATCTCCAGAGTATTGGTTTTTGTTCACATTTATATAAATATGAGGTTTGGAGTATGCAAAAAAAATCATGTTTTTTTTTTTTTAAATCATGAGAGATCGGATGTTAATCTGAGTCTTCATAAAGCAGTGATCCAAACTGTAGCGGGACAAGATTGTGGCACGAAGAACATCCTAGTAAAAGTTGTATGGGTTTAAATGCCCCATGCCAGGTCTGCTGCCATGGGGCACTACAATGCTGACTCCTTGTCCTTCCCATGGTTCCTCCTTGCTGTAGTTACAGGGAACCTCATGACCCCCTGGAGGGTCCTGTGCAGTCCAGGATGTTGCCTGGTTGGGGAACATCTGCACTCCTTGTAGATTGGTCAATGGTGATTCATATTGACCTCCAAAGGAAAGGTACTGGTACCTTATCAATAAAAAATATCTTCTGTGCTTGATTAGTGGTGGCTGTCATGAAACGCAGACTGCTGGGTCATATGCTTTGAGTCTGCCACCTCTTTTTTTCCCTCAGTCGTAAAAAGCCTTTCAGGAAGGCAAATTTAATAGCAAAACATTATTGAAACATGGGCTAACTCCCATTGCGTAATTGTAACCTCTGACTCTGGGAGTTATTAGTTAGGATGACAGGCTTTGCATTTTTTTATTCTTCCAGTGGCAGTGAGAACACCAGAGAGCAAAGGTCCCTAGGGGACTGCTCCATCTCATTCCTAATTGGGGTATTTAATAGTTTCTACCATAGGCCTTTTAAACTTGAATATGAACTGGGTCCTGTTAGCTAGAAACCACTGTTCAGCAAAGTGACAGTCAAATCTTTTAGAATGTTATTGTTATTTTTAATACACTGGCCTAAGGCTTTTGGGTGAGAAAAAGGGAGAAATAATGCTTAGTACTGAGAGGCTCAGCCACAATTCAGGATCCATCCTTATCTATTAAAGTAGGACAATTTCTATATTGTATATTCAGGAGAATAACCAGAAATTAGATTTGCACGTACAGAAACAAATGGCCTTTCTTTTATAATTGGTTCCTGCTTGCAAGAAACCTGTCAGCACATTCTATGAATGTATTTCAGCCTAATCCAGCCTGGAAACACCTTAGTGATTGAATTCTCCTCCTGCAATACTTGGTCTCCAGGGGACTTCCTCACCCTGGCACTAAAACTAACCAGGCACACCTTGTAGTCTCAGAGTTCAAAGCTCACTCCCCATGCAATGCACTGCCAGAATCCAAGAGGGCTAAAGTGTTTTACAAGATTGTGATGTTTTGCTGGCAAGGATGCTGGCTTTTTACTCCAGTATTGAATATATGCTGCAGAAGACTAAAGTGAGAGGCTTTGAGACCTCAAAAGTCCTCCAAACATTATCTGCCTGATGTTGCCCAAGAAATAGCTAAAAGACTTAAAGTTCAAAATAAACATGACTTTCACCCATGTGTTTTACTGAAAGCTGGTTTTCAAAAAGAAAAGAAAATAGAATGATGGGCAAATTTTTTGATGGGCAAATCTTGACAAACATCTATTTCCATCTTGTGGCATCATCACAGTCAAAGTCAGATACCAAGCATGTCCAGACACTGTATCAGATATCAGCCTATTTTTCCTGGGTATCTTCTTTATATCTCCCATAAAAACTTTGTAAAGCCCGAATAGCCAGCCAGCAAGATACTTTGTGCTAGTTGGTATTTCCACCTAGATATTCTCTGGAGAATAGAGGGTACATAAAGATAAGGGATAGAAGGGACTGCATTAAGGTAAGAGGAAAAAAAAATTACCGTCCATGCTCAAAAACGAAGGGTATTTAGGTTATGGTTTGAAAGTATAGTAAATCACAATTATATTATATTCAGCATGGCTTATTCATTCTTTTGACATATATTCTACCACAGTAGTAAGCATCCAACTAACCACCTTCGTTCCCATTTTTATTTTACTGCCTTTATTTGCCAGTGCGTTGTGCCAGATTTTGTAGTGTATCTGAAACAGAAGGTCATGGTATAGATGTCTGACAAAGCAGAGAGGTGATGTGGAAGGACTTGGTTATTGATTCTGAAGAATGTGCATGCATGGCCCTAACAGCCAAACAAGCTAAT
>NW_010310969.1:20261-24265 GCF_000700745.2 Antrostomus carolinensis
TGTGGTAAGCATATAATCTCCATATTGATCACTAAGAGTTTTCTAATTAACATCAAGGGGGAATGGGTTAGTCCTCAGTATAGAAGTTCATGATTTAAGAACTTGTGCTATTGTACAGCTGCTGTTATGTGAGGGAACATATAGAGCAACCAGCTTTATGTATATCCTATCATCCCAGCTTCATATATCACCTCTTACCTGTCAGACACTCAAGAGAGACTGTATTCTTGTGGCTTTGTGGAAAAGAACATGAGACAACTGGCACGCAAGCAAACTGTTCTGAGATACGTACTTACATTAAGAAAATATATATCTTCTTGCCTTGTTCAGCTCCTGTCTATAAATCTTTTTTCATTGGCAGGGGTATTAAGAACAGCTGGCTGAAGCAGCACTGTTGTTAGCTGAGATTCTTGCTGTCCTATGAACTTGTCAGCCAAGCTACAGGAGCAAGTATAGAGAATCAATCGTCTTTTTGGCAAAGAGAAAGAGCCAACATTGATTCTTCCAGTTCTAGCAGCTGCCTTTCATACTCTGCCCTTTGATGCGTGGTCAATGCCTGTCTTATGCATGTTGTGGTTCCATCACAACCTTGTAAGTTGTTCAGCAAAGGAGGAAGAAGAGCCATGTCTTCCCTAACTTCCATGAGTTAAGGCCTGGGTGAGTTTGACAAAACTTCAGACTTTCAGAGGGATAGATGGGACTGGGTGAAAACTCATCTCACTCCTTCCTGTCTTGGATGTTCAACCATCTGGCAGTGTTCTTATTTTGAGGGAGTGCCCTCAGTGGACTTCTGGAGAGGTCTTCTGTCATAATTTAATATATTTGACTAGATAATAAGATATGGTCCAGAACCACCATTAAATTAATAATTGTGGAGTACAGTCCCAGGCTATGGTATAGACATACTTGCAAAGGAGCCAGTTTGCTGAGATTTAACACAGGCAAAACCAGAAAGATGGTCTATCCGCATTATGATAATAAAATTTACAAGGCAAGAAGCAACGGCATTGTTCCTTCTTTGCCCCCATACATTCCTGTCACTGCTCCTTAAAAACAATAAGTAATACCACATTTGGCTGATGTTGCTTTGCAGACATTTTGAGTATTTGCTTTTTCTCAATTCAACTGTGTTTTGAAATGTTATGCACCTCTACATGAGCCCAGTCAGTGGTGGGTAGAGAATTTACTTTGTAAATGATTATTCTTAATACTAAATGCCACCTTGTAAAACAATCACTCATAATTTGACTTCATTAAGCATTCCTTGTTTTACATCTTTAATTCATTAACCTTGTCATTGTCGGCATGTTGCCATAATCAAATGCAACATATTCCATGCAGTGCAATGAGAGCTGAGGGCAGATTTCACACTGGGCTGTCGTCTAATGGATCTGAAGGGCCTGTTAAATATAATGATGCATTGTCCTAAGTTTAGGCATCTAGCAAGGGGAGAGGATGTATGTGCTGGAGACGACCGGGTATACATCCAGGTGCTGAACTGGGCACACCGAGACCTTTAATCCCAGTTTCACCAAATACCTGGCAAATTTTCTAAAGCCCAGACTGATTGCACCCTTGAGCTACAGCTGAACTTGAATTCACCACGGGGCTCTTTCAATTTTGCTTACATTGATGCTGTGCTCAGAGGAGGAAAGAACTGACATATAGGCTTTGCACAACATCTGCTGTACTTTTCAAAGTGCAGATAATCAGTGGATAATGCAAAATGATATAATTTGCATCAGAAAGATAACTGAAAAGCCTCTTACACATATTAGGGGGCATAATTTAGCCCTTTGATGTGAGAACAACAAAATACTATTAAGGACAAGTTCTGCTTTGTGTAATATGTGCTGATAAAATAGCTGAAGCCAATGACATCTTGCAGATCTCTGCCACTTTTTTCATGTTGGCCTGCCTGTGGCCAGCTCCCCAGAGTCCCTGTAGAGCAACATGGGATACAATAAGCCCTGGACCCAGCTGTTTGGAAAGGGTAACTTCCTCAACACAGGGTGTCAAAAGACCTGCTGCAGCCAAGCACCCTATCTAGTACTAGAAAGGGAAGAAAAGTGATAAAAAACACCCAGAGAAATTTCTTTCACTCTTGTTACAGGTGAGAATAACTGAACTGCTCAAAGTTATCATCTATCATAAGCAATCATTTGTCTCTATGTAACAGACAACAGACCTGGTTTTGAAGTTGATGATTATATTGACTTCTCAGCAGAAGCTCAATCAAATCTGTGGTTGTATGGTATGTACTGGATGATATGGCAGTGCTGGTGTTATTTGTGAGTATGAATTTACCCAATGCCTCCTAGTTCACTTCAGTGGTTGTGTCAGTCCAGGCTCCATCAGCAGGGACACACCATCTCAGCTGGACACACCATCTGGGTTCATTCCTGACGTTCTGCCTGGTTTGGTCAAAGCAAACACAATATGCTACAGCATTTAGGCCATGTCAACAGTTTTTAAGAGCCATGATTTCCAGTATTGTCTATGATCAGAAGATAGTATGGCAAGAGGAAAGTGCTGTATCTTGTAGGCTGTGATGTGTTAAAGGAAGATAAAGTCAGTTACTGCCATGCATGCAAACAGAATAACACGTAGCACTTTCAGTTCTATAAATCCTGTTTCTGGTTGCAACTTCTGCACCTTCTCTACATCCCATGTTCCAAGAGATCACTGAGGTTTCCACCAGCTTTTAGTCTTTAAAGACAAAAGATAAATTCTGTTTAAAAAGGTAAAAAAGTATTTGTTTGTTAAAAAAATAACAATGTAAAAATGGTAGATTTTACAGTTGAATATGATAGGAATCAAAAAGCCCTTCTGATACCTAAGATACTCTTTTCCAGAACTTCAGGTTTTCATCCAGCCTCTTGATGGCGTCGTTTTACTACTGTGTCTAAATCAATGTACTTTTATGTTAATAGCAAAGCCCATTGCCTTTTCTACTTAGTACCCATTTGACACCTATTTATTGACTTCGTTCTGGTACCTGGCCAGAGTTGTCCTTAGGATATCTCCTCAAAGTATTCTTTACATTTTAATTGCACCAATTAATATTCCAAACTGCCTATCAGCTATCAAACTTTCAGCTGGAGGCCTAACGATTTTTTATTGCTAGGGATTTGCCCCATTCGAGCTATAAAAGAGCAATCAGTGCTTGGATGACAAATAACGCACATATTTATCATTGTAAATAATGGACCTAACTTGGACTTCGCCTACAGGTTCAGATTATTGCTGAGTTACGCCAGCACACACAAAATCAACCCCCCAGTCTTCTGGCACTGGAGACCAAAGTAACTTCTGTGGAGCTGAGCCTACAGAGTCAGTAGAAGATCTGGCTGGAAGAGCCATTTCATTAACTGAATGAAATGGCTCCTCCTGCTTTTTGTTAAACTCAATGGGAAACACCTGCTAAATCAACAGGATCAGGATCTGGCCAGCTGGGGAGCCTCTGTTTATAGAGAGAGCAGTTATTTTCCTGCTTTATGTGTTCGAAACTCCTTAAACTCCTCTGACTTCAAAGGAATTAGTCTGGATTTACAGCTATACAAATGAAAGGAGAATCAGACTCCAGAGAGAAAGAAAGAGATGCCAGTAAGTGGATTTGTGGATTTCCTTGGGGGAGGTGAGAAAGTACAGACAGCTTCCCAACCCCCCCCACCTCCTCCCCCCCTGCTCCCACCGACAAGTATTATTTACATTCTATGGTTTCTTTTATTATTGGCTTTCAACCATACACCTCAACATTTTGGTCCCATGTGCTACAAATATACCTGTTTTTAATATTCCTAGCACTGGCTTATAAAAATTTTGACGTACAAAGCCCTAAATCAGTAACAAAAGCCCTCTCTTGTCTCAAGAGGAATGACTGATGCATATGAAGACTTGAAAGCTAGCACAAACATCTCTCTCAAACATATAATGAAAATGTCTCTATATAATATACTGGGGGCAGGAGGAAGCCAAGGGAGACCAACGATGCTGTTGTGGCT
>NW_010310969.1:24322-33429 GCF_000700745.2 Antrostomus carolinensis
TGGGGACAGTTTTATCTGTTGTCTCTGACTGAATTAGGAGGCTTCTCCCATGGCTTGCATGGGAGCCTTGTGCACCAGGTTTTCTTTTTTCTTCTCCCTCAGCCCTCTCCATGCATTAGTGAACAACACAACACTTCTTAAAACAAATATATACATATATACCCCTTCCTTTTTTTTTTTTTTTTTTTTTTTTTTTTTTTTTTAAGCAATAATCAGGAATGAAGTTTGCTTTCCAGGATAAACTTCCCTTCTTATTTGAAGGAATTTATGAAAAAATGGAATGTAGGTCTTCATACCTCAACCACCTTCCCTTTTCCTATACTTTTAAGAAAGGACAGTAACAGAGAGCAAAGAATCATAGGCACACTGAGCCTGGGAACCAAATGGTGTGTTTTTAATTTGTCATTTCTTTCCATAATAGCTGAGAGAATTTGTACAATTCACTTAACTTCATAGTGCTCATCCTCCCTGTTTCTAGACAAGGAATAATAACTCATGCAGAAGAGGTCATTAAGAAAAATACCAATGCCTGGTGGCAGGTACCTCCTGTCACTACCACAGTTTGATAAATTGCAGGCAGATCTTGACTTCTTTAATGGGCATGAGTTTAACTAGGTATAGGGTGTGGGGATTTCTTGCTCATTCATACCTATGGTGTGCACTGAGATATTATGAGGAGAATGGTCCTGAAATGTCAAGTCCCTCTGCTATCTTAGTACTTCATCTTGTGTGCTTTGATGGTCCTTTGCTCACTTGTCTCAAATAACACTGCAGCCTGACTGCAGTCCCAGAGTCCCTGCAGGGGAATTTAGAGCTTGTTCAGAGCTTTCCTTTCTTGTAAGAGCTAACATGAGTAATGTAGGCTGGACTGCAACTTGTACCTTGACACAGCTTCTTTAATCGCCAAGGACCTGCACCAGCTTGCCCCGGTGACAAAACTAATTTTATTTACCTGATAACAGCATGGTCACTTCCTTGGTATGTAACAGAGGTAAACACAAGGCTCTGCTCCCAGTGAGCTGAAGCAGCATTGTGAGCCCATAGGTTCAGTAAACTCTGGAGCAGAGAGTGAAACAAATTGTTTGTTTGTTTGCTTATTTGTTTTTAAATTATTTGTTTTGTTCTATTTTTTTCCCCCCACCCTGTCCTCCCCCTTGAATATGGTATTGGTTTGGGACATGGGGTGACTGTTGCTCTCCCAATAAATAATAAATAGCTATTTCTGAATAGGATTTTTTATTATTTTTCAAAACCCTGCAGCTTCATCAAAACTGAGGAATCTAATGAAAACTTACTGCTTTTGAGAAAGCCTGCCCTGGTATAGTATGAGTGTCATGAGAACAAATGCCTGAGCCTCGAGTGTTTCAGAGACAGGATCCCTGGCTAGAAGGAAGGCTATTTAACTTTGTTCACATCAGCAGTGGCCTTGGGAAACAGATACTATCTAGTGAGGTTACTGCTGCTGGTTCTGTTGGAATTTCTTAGAGATGGAGAAATGGGACTAGGGGTGGTGGGGCAAGGAGAGAGACATAGGGCAAATGCTTGCAGCAGTTTCAGGGCACGTTCCTGCCTAGGCAGCACCAACTGGGCTTGCTCAGGTTGTAGCAGAACAGCTTCCAGGACACAAATTGACATAACATGCAGGGTGTCACTCTGAGTCCAAGGAGGAATGGGTGGCCCTTCTCACTGAAGGGCTTCAAAAACGGGATAAGCCATGCTTCAATGCACTGCAGTCTTGTTTAACTGGCAATATTTCTCTGGAAATGGATAAAGCAGGCAGTTCTAGAGGCAATGGCAATCTTTAAATTCGTTGTTTGTTTTTGTAGGATGGCTCACCACTGTTTTATGGAACAAAAATATACTTTCTGCAGCTCCTCTCAGTCAATGCTTCTGAAAGTTTTGATTTGGTAGCTTCTAATGTCTGACTATTCCCACAGATTAATCAGGTCCCCTCTGCCCCGAAATTTTGTTCTAAAGTCCCTAAATATATTTTGGTTTTACTTTGGGGAAATCTCTTTCTGGGGCTTGTCTCTTTTCTTGTCATTTCATTTTGCAGCGTTAAGCACTGTTGAAATAATTCTTTCCCATGTTGTTCCTATGCACTGTGCTTTTTAAAGTATTCCATTCAGCTTCATATTTGTTCAAGCAGAAATGCTTAAAATCCTGGGCAAAGGGTGTTGTTATCAGGGGTAATCACCCCCCTGCAGAGGTGTGAAGTACAAGGTGTAAATTAGTACCTTGGCTCCCAGAGGCAGTGTTAGCCAGCAACAGCCACGCTCCAGGAGCTGTCTTAGAGGTATTGTAGAGTATCTTGTCTTTCCACATAAATCATTTAAATAAATTATCATGATGGCTGGAAACTGCTGGTTAATACTAAAATGTCTCAAATGAAGACACAAAGATAAATCTTTTAAGCACTTATCATCATGCCATGTTCCATTAGTTCATTATTATTTAATTACAGGCAAGGGGCAGTGGCAGGGAGGGGAGCAGGGGCTGGTGAAAGGACTTTCTCCTTTAGATAGGAAGCAACCAGAGCATGGACCAAGGGGCAAACTGAGGCCACTGCACTTTCAAAAGAGGTTAAAGGATCCTGACGTTCCTGCCCTGTAGTGTAGCGGTATCAAAGGTGGCTTTAACCAGCTTGCTGGGGCAATCTTTCCACCATGCGGACCTCTGTGCAAGCTGGTTTTGCTGCTGCTTTACCAGTTCCTAGTGCCACTGCTGTGGGAGATGTCCTGGCCTCATCACCTTCACATCACGGGGCAGGTATCGGCCTCAGTCGCACAGGAGAGGCTTCATCTGGATCCATCCACCTGTGAGATGGACAGTGGCACCTGAAGTGCATGGTGACTGCAGTTTGTCTGACTTTGAGAGGCACATGTTTTGCTTAACATCTCGAGAGATAGCACTCCCTTCCTCCCATCCTTCATCCTAGTGATGCGAAAAGGGATGTTGAAAGACACTGGGGAGGCTTGGATGATGCTAGCTCAAAAGAACAGCAATAGGGCACATGCAGGGAAGGAGATCTCCTGTGCTTGAGACAATGTCTTTGTGCAGGTTGTCAAGGGGAAAAGACCAAGCTGTGGACAACATGGCCTGGAAACTATGTTAAAAAGCTCCAAAGCTGGGGTCTTCCAGGTGTGGACACTGTCTATGGGCTTACACAGAACTCAATACTTGGCACACCTGGTCATGACTCATGATTTATGGCTGATAAAATTACAGGGGAAGGCATATTCTGTGATTCATGTGCCAGGCAGCATCCATTGCGCTTACTCTTGCAAAACAGCCGGAGGCCGTACGTGATCAGAAGTTGTCTTGCTGACAGCAGTGTGCACAGGCTCTGCTGACGCTGCTCTAGAGCCACCTCTTCCAGCCAGTTCACCATCCACAATCTCCCTGTCACGGGAGAGGGCAGTACTATCAGCTCTCCATCGCCCACAACTATTTTATCTGCATTGTGGATTAGCCACTGCATAGAGAGGGCCACAAAAAGCCAGTGAGGTGCCTGGTGGACCTATTAAGGTAATGCTGGCACAGCCTGCAGCAGGCTTTCCCCATTTTCCCTTTTCTGAAGCACATCAGAACAGAGCTTGTGGTTCCCAACTGGTGACTGGCAAGCCTGGCTGAGGTGGGAGTAGGGCTAGCATGCTGGAGACAGGGTCTGGAGAGGAGGTAGCTGTGGGCTGCAGTGTGCTGGCATACTGGAGCAGCCACAGCAGATGTGAAGAGGCAATGGTGAGTCTGAAATGTCTGCAGTTGTCACAGCAGTAAGGCCTGGTGAGGAACACTGAGCATCAAAAGCATCTTGGAGGCAGGGAGCTTAGCACCTGGGACTGAGTGTTGACTAACTTCACCTATCTCCACCACCTCCTGCCACATATGGGAGCAGTATTCTGGAGCATATTGGACATCTGCAGAAAGCTCTCTGTATACCAGGTGTCTCTTCTCCCTGGGTTTCTTTCATTTTTTTTAGTCCTTTGCCTACTGGAGAGAGGTCTGGACTGAACAAGGTTCAGATGTAAAGGAGGGAGGAGGGAAGATCTCTGGGGTCATATGAACAGTGGTCAGAGCTTCTCGCACCAAACCAAGCCCCTGCCACTGTCATCACAGGAAACTCCACATACCTTTATAGGCTGCCATGGGGGAGATGAGCTTTATATCACAGAGAGCCCTTTGTGGCAAGCCAGGACTGCACATCACCCCATGCTTGTGGACGTGCCCTTCTATTAACTAAAGGGACATAAAAAGCTTAGGTCTACATATAAATAAGCACAGAATCTGTATATAGTGTAACTTTCTGTCTTCACATAAGGCTCCTCTGCACAAGCAGGGACAGTTTTGTTGCTATGCAAGCCATAAAGCAGTGCGTGCCCAAAAGCTGTATGGGGGTATATTAAGGTCCACCACTGGAACAAGGAGGTGATGGAGCTGAAAGGCTTATTTACATTAAAAAGTAGCCAGATGGGAAGCCTGTTGGAAGCAAGAGCCATTCTTTGCTGTGAATCTCAGCAACTGATATGTCTATCAATACATACACCCTCCCCTCCATGCTTGCAAGTGTCTTCCCCCCACCTCCTCATCATCTGAAAAGCCCTTATATAATCTGCACTAAACAGCCTGTTGTCCCTTCCTCTGTTTGCATAAAGTTGGTGGATGGATGAATGAAGGGAGTGAGAGATGCAGCTCAGAAAGCCCCCTGCCCTGCTGCAGGGCTGGGACCCTTGGAGAACTGTGGCACAGACTGGGGTGGGGGGCTCACAGCCAGAGCCACATGCTGCCCCTCTGCCAGGCTCCCCTCGCCTGACTGGGCAGCGGATTCCCTTTACCCCCTGCATCCCTGGATTAATCCCTTGGATGCTGCTCACCACACCAAACAGTCCATCCTGAGATGTCACCCTTGTGTGAGTTCCCTGAAGTGGGAATTGTTATCTTCTCGTAATGGCAGTGTGAATGCGGTCAGACTGATCCCAAATACCTTCCTGTTTGATGTGCAAAATGAAATGGGAGAGCTCAGGATTATGCACTGAAAAATGGTTTCTCTGTGTATTTAAATGAAGTAGGGTGCATGAATTCATTATGATCTGAAAGCTCTTGAAACACTAAGTAGGTACAACAGCCTCAGATGAGCCTCAGGACTAGCTGCTAATGTGCCTATTTGAAAAAGTTTCCTTGAATTTTTCCCACTGTCTACTTACAGCTGCAGAGCTCCAGCTTATAAAGAGCAAAAGGAGGTACACTAAAAGAAGCCAAAAGCTGTAAAAATATCTTTAGCCTAATTTAACTCCCAGCTGCAGGTCTGCAATTCTCAGGACTTCCCTTCCACTATGTAGACAGGAAATAAACTCTGCCTTGGTTTATTACCAGAGATAATGATTATAATAATGCTGAAGCAACGAGCAGACATTTTTATGTCACACAGAAAATAATAACCTTTCTATAGCATCATAATTTTGAAGCTTAAAAGGTTCACTATGATTGTAATATTCTCTGACTCCTTAATTTTTTTTTTTTAATAATTTAATAGAGAATTTTATCTTGCTGTGATTTTTGATAAGGCTGCAGGCAACACACCTGGCATTGCTATTTCCTACAAGGAACCAGAATCAGACCCCAGTCTGTCCGATATTTGTTTACTTACAGTTATGTAAGAAGCTAAGAAAGAGCCCTGTAGTTGTGATGAAGACATCTCCACTCCCTTGCTTGGCTGTGCATGTTATCTTTGCAAGTTTGTGCACAGAGATAACATATCTTCATCTAACTTTTCACCTGTGCTAAGGAAGCATTTTCGTCCCCACAATGGGCACACAGGTTCCTCCGGTCTCATGCAGCGCATGGGTTGCAGTCTGCAACAGTTTGCTGGATCTGCAAAACATGGCTTCAGCTTTCCAAACCCTGACGGCAGCTGTGGGGGTTTCAGTCCATTAGCGAGACAAGCTGGCGGCAGCATTAGCCCTCGAATGCTCACAGAGGGTGAAACGTTTCCCACCACAAAATGCCAGCACAAGACACACTGGGAGGGGAATGAGCTATGTGCTATTGTCACCTGGCTGGTGCCGGGGCAGATCCTGCCCTGTGGTCCTGTGGTGGGAGATCAGATGTGCACTCAGGCTCTGGCAGCTCTCCTCCAGCCAGCCATCCCTTCTGCTGTCACCGGCCTGTGCTGCAGGCTGCCCTGGCTTTAGGCACAGCCGAGCAAGGTAGAAAGTGCAGCTGCCTACTCATGATCCCTCATGTGTTATTTCTGACCCTGACTGAGCAAATCCCCAACTCCCCTCCCTTTGCAAGGTAAGTTCTTGGTCCCAGACCAAGACCTTGAGAAGTGATGTCCTTTCAAGTCTTGTTTTCAAGAGCAGCTCAGCTTGCTGCACATCCCCAGACGCAGACGGAGTGCATTTTAAAGACAGTCCTTCACTTCTAAGAGGAAAAGGTCATGAATATCAGACACTCTCAAATTCAAAAGGTTGCTTCTTCCTAATCAGAGAGGTGAAATGTCACTGGCTGCAGAGAACAGCTCTGAGAGTGTTGAAGCTGCTCAGTGTTACCATAGACACCCCCACACCTCCAAATGGAAGGGTATCACTGGTTGACCAACAGCCCCCACAGCCTGGGATCAGGTCTCTAACTGTAAGTCCCACGGAGCTGGACACCAGGCAAAGGCGTGCTCACGTCTGCAGTGCAGTGCAAGTCACTGGAGATGAAAAACCAAGAGATGGGGGAATAAGGACATACCTCAGGCCCTCACTACTGCTGTGGTGGCAGGAGCTGAGCTCTCTCACTGGAGCGATACAAAGTGAGCAAGAAAGAGTCAGAGAGAAACTGAATCACCTTTGATCAGCAGCCAAGGCTTGACAAAGACCCACCACTTGGGTCTCTCAAATAGTGTAGAGCAGGTATTTAATTTCTCTACTTGCAGTGGATGTTTCCAAAGAATAAATACTTGATGGACATGCTGTGCAACTGGGTCAACTTCAAGTTTAAACTTTGAGCTTGTCCAACAGTTTCTCAAATTTCAGTCTCTTCCTCCTGTGTTGTGGGAGTAACCACAGCTTTAGCTTTAGAAATGACTTGGCTGTCTTGGAAAGATAGGGTAAGCATAAGGATAAAGCTTACTTGTGCAACTGAGGTGGGAATTGGGAGACTCAGGAAAAGGGAATTAGAGAAAAGGTGGTTGTTTTCTGGTCCTTGGACTCTGAGTGCTGGGACCTTCCACAGAGCACCCCAGCCCAACCACCGGAGTTTACACTTTTCCTACCACCATAGGGCCATTCCCTGTTTCCAAGGGGGCTTATTCCCTATTGCTCAGCACCTCCAGCAGGGCCCTTGGATGAAGGTTTATCCCAGTGGGAACTAGGGAATAGACCTTTGCTGTTTCCTGGGTGGGAGGCAAAAGCAACTTCTCTCTCATGGACTGGTGCGTGTCTTGCAGGAGGAGGCAATGTGCAGCCACATGCAGGAGACCTCACAAGCAGAAAACTGGGTGGATCTGCCTCAGCACACACACTGTGTCCTCACATATTATTAGTCATATTATTACTACTGTTTTATATATTGCAAAGAGTAGGTGCAGCACCCATCTGTGCCCAGAGGCAGTTTTCATTTGCCTGACCACCCCTCACTCCGTTCACGGTAGCCAAGCAGGTCTCCCTGACCTTGGCAGAATTAGAGGGATCTGAATTTCACACAGCTCTCAACTGATCTCACACAGCTGCTCCCTGTGTGAAGTGTGAGCAGTTTTTCTGCCCCACACACTTTTTCCTTCCCCAAGACTAGCAGGCTGCTGGGGCATGGACTGGGACATGGAGAGGGTCTGTGGCAGCCAGGTCTGGGGTCTAGTGCTGGAGCCACTGCAGCCTGTGTCCAGTCAAGCGCTTGTCCTGCTCCAACACTGTTGCCTGAAGTTGTGCAGAAAGAAAATACAAATTCAAATGAATTCCAAATGGGAAATTCAAATGCAGTGTGTGTAATAGGGAGAGCTTGGAGACCATTAGCTCTCCTGACCCAAAGCACCCTGGGCTCCGCTTCTGAGCAGCCTCCTCTGGCCCCAGCTGAGACTGAGGAGAGGTGACCAGCAGCCACAATCTTCTGTCACGTTGGACTGCGGCCAAACTGCAGGACTGGTGCAAGCCCTGGTAGAGACGTGGGTATGTTGCCCTGCCCTGACTTAGCCCACAGATCGTATTCTCAATAATCCTTCCTGCTTTCTGTCACTTCAAGCTACCACAGTTCATCTGTGATATTTCTAAGAGCCCTGGGTGTTAAAATGTAAATGCTGAGCTGTGGAAACCTGCAAGCTGCCCTGAAAGTGTTCCTATTTGGGCTGCAGAGCAGCTGCCTTTGCCGTGCATTTGGCTGCTGGCTGCTCTCTGGTGTGTCAGCTCACACCCGTGCTGTGGGCAAACATCTGCAGAGTGTGAGACAGGGCTGCAAAAGGGCCCAGGCAGGAGGCTGTCATAGAAGTATCGTCCCATAAGGCCACCTTGGCAGGATGATTGGTATTAGAGGTTTATTGATCTCTCTGGACTGTCACTAGAGAAAGAGACCTTCTTGATCTAATATAAGCATAACTAAATTAGGTAGGAAGTTAACTTTATCTTCCTCACTGACATCTTTTGCAAGCATTGAAAATTTGTTGTGTATTTTGAGGCTGTGAATGAATTGTTTTATTTGTGTTTTACCTTAGGCTACCTTGAAGCAGGTAACCCATGTTAACCAGACAGCAAAAGGGATCTCCTCTTCGAGAATATGGCAAAGCATGACCAGGGTCCCTTTATAAGTGTTTTAGCTCTGATAGATGAAGGTCTTCAGAGCGGCCAAAGGACAGCAGGATGAGACATCGCTTCTGCTGCATGAGGGAGAGGTGAATTGGTATCAGAAGGGTCAGGTGAAGCAGAAGTCTTTTCTGGGGGTTGCCATAGATGCTGGGGCTCCAAAGGTACCTAAGCAGCAGTTCAGTGTGGCCCAGGTTTCATATGAGAGAATAGTGGAAAGGTAGGTGGGAAGCTACTGCTACTGAAATTAAATGAGAGTAAGGCAGTAGCTGTGAGGATCCAGGCCAGGATACTCCGCAGCAATACCTCATGAAGTTCAACAAGGCCAAATGC
>NW_010310970.1:0-2789 GCF_000700745.2 Antrostomus carolinensis
ATCCTCATCACTCCCGTCATCACCCCCCATTTTCTCCTCCATCCCCAAGCTGCCTCCCGCTCGCCTGACCCGTGTTTCACCAGTCCTCTGTATTCCCAGCCGCTGTCTCAGCTTCACTGTAGTTTCCATAACATTTTCCGTGCCCTTGTGATCTGCTCAGCTTTTTCCCACAGGAATATTTCTCAGCTTGTGACTTTTTCCTCCCTGCAGCCATCGACTGGGTCCAGATAGACGCCAACTCCTCTGTCCTCCATGATGAGTTCATTGCACACCGGCTGGGTGAGTGCTGGGCATGGGGAGCAGGATGAAGATGGTTCAGCAAGGCGGAGGTTGTGGATGAAATCACACTGCAGCACCCTTGCCAGGAGGCTGCTGTCCCTCTGCCCATCTTGGTGGGAGGGTCAGTGCTCCTGTGGTCTCACGTAGATGTTACCCTAATTTGCTTCTTCCCACAGGTCTCATCCCGCTCACCAGCGATGACATCGTGGATAAGATGCAGTATTCCAGAGTAAGTCAAGCAAGTTGTTGTGAGTGCTTATTGTGATGGTGGTGGGTGTCTGCTCTGATGGGAAGCACTACTAATCTTTTAGTAGAGAGGTTTGGCATGAAGGTCTTGACCTATGTCTGTGCCAGGACTGCACGTGTGACGAGTTCTGTCCGGAGTGCTCTGTGGAGTTCACCCTTGACGTCCGGTGCAATGAAGACCAGACTCGTCACGTCACATCCCGTGATCTCATCTCCAACAACCCCCGGGTCATACCGGTCAGTGCCATCCCTCTGCTTGTCAGCAAGCCCCCTCTCTACGTTCCCACTGTGGCTGGGGTAAACACATTAGATATGGACAAAACAAGGTCTTTGATACCATTTTGTGTTGCCTAAAGCTCCACTTAAAAATGCAGTGAGGGAGCAAAGCAGGAATATCTGCAGAAACAGCAGCATGTGCCAGTGCCCTCCTCTGCTCCCCCTTGTTGTCCTCTGTTTGCTGTCTTAATGGCACATCAAAGCAGCATGGTCTTGTTAAAGCCTCATCCTGCACCCTGCATCTCAGACTCTTGCGAGGCTTTAGTATTGCCCCTCCATCTCCCCTTGAACACTCATAACGGGTGCGCTTGTGTCCTGCTGCCATGTCCCTGCCTTCTCCTGCCCGCTTGCTGCCAGGGCTCAAGCAAGGTCAGCCTCTTCGAAGGCTTAGCAGCAACCAGAGACCTCTGGTTTTCTGGTTCTTGGCTTTCAGCATGGTGAGGTGTGAGGAGCCTGGGCCAGGGCACTGTTGCCAAACAGCTCTTGCCCAGTCGTCTTGGGGAGGATCGGTTGAACCAAAGCAGAGCAGATGCAAAGAGACTTGATGGAGAATGTTTTAAAATGCCATTGGGGCTGTATCTGGATGTCACCACAACCTGGAGGCTGCTTCTGGTGGCTGGTCACGGTGCCTGGGTAAAGCCTACGGTGCTGTGAGTGCCGTGTGTCACCTTCCAGCAGTTGTGGGAGTGACTTTGGGCTGTGGCACAGAACCATGCAGCAATGCTGGGCTGGGCTGAAGCCCTCTCCGTTCTGTGGGGGAGAGCAGGTCGGGAGGTGAGCGGGCTGGTGGAGTGGGATATCGTGTACCTAGCTGCACCTGCCCGAATTCTCCCAATTTCTGTTAAGTCAGGTGGGCTGGATTTGTTGCTGTAAGTCACTCTAGAGTGGCTCTCTGCAGTCTCTGATATTTGTAGGCAGCTGCTCTTTGATGTGGGGAGAAAAGCTGATCTTGCCGTTAACTTTGCTTTTGTTGTTCTGCAGGTAACATCTCGGAGCAGGGACAATGATCCCAATGACTATGTGGAGCAGGATGGTAAGCAGTGGTTCCCTGGGAGTATGAGCTGGAGGAGGAAATAATTTTTTCTTTCAGGTTCTTTGAATTCATTCTTCCTTTAGTAGCTCTGTAACCATAAAGTTGGCAGTTGAGAACCAGTGGCATCCCTGTATCAGCGAGGTTAGCATTTGGTCTTAATGCCATGTACAGGTTATCTCCAGAACTAAAGTCCTGTGCCAGGGGGTGCTTCTCTCTTTCTCTCCTTGTGAGACCTTAGACACAGCAAAGGTGCAAAATGCTGGGCGATTCACTGTTGCTTGAGGGCCTGAGCTGTGCCCCTGGGTACATGTGCAACTTCTTTTTACTTAGCAAGGTGTTTCCCAGCTACTCTGGGGACAGAGATGAGCCTCTCTGAGAATCCAAGCGAGCCCTGGCTTCTGGTGACATCTTCCTGGGCACTAAAACTGCCTGCCTTTGCCCTCTTGGGATCCTGCACGCTCCTTTCTCCTCTGCAGCCTTCTCAAAGGGCTGTGTGCTTCTCCACAGACATCCTCATTGTGAAGCTGCGGAAGGGCCAGGAGCTGAGACTGCGAGCCTACGCCAAGAAGGGCTTTGGCAAAGAACACGCCAAGTGGAACCCCACGGCGGGCGTCGCCTTTGAGTATGACCCGGACAACGCGCTGAGGCACACCGTGTACCCCAAACCAGAGGAGTGGTATGTCCTGATGGCTGGCTGGAGGGACTGCAAAAGGTTTTCCAAAAGGCACCTGGGTTTCAGCCCTGGGGATAACTTGGGTCAGGGAGTGATTGTGAGCGTGCCTGTCGCTTCCCCTTGCGCAGGCTCCGCTCCTGTGTTAGGGTACCAAAGCCAGTCCCTTGGTTGCAGCTCCTTGCGAGGTGGACTGGTTTGTGGCCACCTCTTGTCCTCTCCTCATGTCCTTTCACTGCTGTTTTACCTCGCTTTCATGCTCTTTCCCATAACTTGTTCCTGTTT
>NW_010310970.1:2821-3399 GCF_000700745.2 Antrostomus carolinensis
CTACACAAGTGGTATGTAGAGCAGCATAGTACCTGAGGAAGGAATATATCCACACGAGGTGGAAGAGGTTGCTGTGAGAGCAAAGAGCGGAACCTAACCGGTTGCAAAGCTGATTTTGCAGCCCTATTTGTTTGAGGAAGCCCAGTGTGTGGCTCCAGTTTCACCCATCCATTTCCTTGCTCCTGGAGTGTGAGCTCTGGCCGCGGCGTTTTCCTCTCTGTCCCCTTCCTCTGCTCTGACATACCGTTCTTCACTGGTAGCACGCTGCATCTCATCTAAAAGTGACATGATTTTGCTTTTGCAAAGCTGCTGCTCTACTTTGGCCAGGGCAAGGATTTCTTGCAGCACTTTTCTGTGAGTAGATACCTGAGCTGCTCCTGGCTCTGCATCCCAGTGACCACCTAGCAGACATCCTGTCATCGAGCATGCTGGAGCCAGTGGCAGAGCGAGGAACCAGATGCTTTAGCCGAGACAGGCTGAGAGCAGGGACTAGAGGGGTGTGATGGATATGCTGCCCTAACAGCAGGGCAGCAGCCAGAGCTGTACTCAATCATAGAATCACAGAATGTTGTGAGCTG
>NW_010310971.1:0-5883 GCF_000700745.2 Antrostomus carolinensis
CGCAGCCACGCACCTACATTTGCTTGTCGCCTGTGACTTGTATCGTGTTGCACCGCAGCCGCATCCGAGGCGGCAGCTTCCAGTCAGCTTGGCCACCACCGAGGAGTTTTGGCAACTGAGTTTGAGTTTGTCAATGATTTCCAGCTTGCGTTGTTTAAAATAATGGACTGTGAAAGATTAAGGGCAAATATTTGTCAAATATTAAGGACAAATATTTGTCAAATATTAAGGACAAATATCCCTGACCAGAGTTACAGCCCATCTGCACGTGAGCAGTACAACCACTTTTATGCCTGTGAATGTATATTTAAACCATAACGGCACGATATGTTAACGTAAAAGCAATTTCCCTGAAGATAATACAAAACCAAGAGGCTGATTCAGCCCCGTACGGCCGGTGTGTGCCAAGCACACAACAAGGCTCGTCCGTGGCAGCTTCAGGCCAGATTCCCACGTGGGGCTCCTGAGAGCCCCTCAGAGAACACCGACTGACTGCCCACCTCGTTTGGCCGGTACCTGACTGTTACCCAACCACCTCCGTTGTAAACTGCAAAGCTCTTTTGACAGAAAGGCACGATGCAGAAAGCCTACGGCTCCAAGGAAAAGGCCCTGCCACCCAGGGATCGCGGCACTCGCCTGTTTGCCAGCTGGCCCTCCTTTCCATCACAAATGCACCCAAAGGTCGGGATGGGGCTTCAAAAGATGTTGCCTGCAGAGTGCATTCCACATTTATTGTGGTTCCTCCACATTTATTAAAAAAAAACCCACCCCAAACAGTAGATTTAAAAAGCAGTTAAGAGTCCTACTCCAGCAAAACACCCTGTACAGGTTTCTTTTGTTGTTGGTTTGTTTGCTTTTTTTTTTTCCCAATGTTGAGGATTCCATTGCAACAAACAGATAACAAAATGTGCTCATGCTCATAAAAGCTCAAAGGAAATGCTTTAACTGACTGTCAGCTTTGCAACTTCAGAATTCCTATACCTCATTCTAGCCTTAAATTCCTGTGCAACATGAGAAAGCCATCAAGTCAATTTCATAGACTATTAATCAACGCTTTTAATAAGAGCACAGCAAAATGCTGCATCAGGGCACTATAGAATGGCTTGCAAACAGAAGTTGATTATATTCTGAATAGTATTGCTAATTTTAAAAATAATGTTTATGATCCTGAAAATATTAACAGTGAAGTTATGCTCCAACATGTGCAGCTGTTTTAAAATATGTAGTTGCTCCAGACGCATCTTCAGTGCTATATACCTAATTAAGAAGTGAACTGAAGTGCCAATTTATCACAACTTAAAAAAGCTGTTTTCTTTCATCTTTCCTTTATTGAGCATTTATTGGTTTTGACTCATTCTAGCATATTATAGCTATCAACACCTGTGCCCATTTAGGAATGAATTCCAGTACAAATCATAGTGAATTGAATAGACGTCTCAAAGATGCATCACAATTGTTGCAATATTTTTAGAAACTCAAACAAGGAAACAAACAACTTCAGTAAAAGTGATTTAAATAACAAATAACTTATCTTTATAAACAGCTTATCTCCTTGAGAACAAAGAATAAACAAGGCAACAAGAGCCGGTTTTTCTTCCATTATTAACTCAGATCACAATACGAATGGGTGAAATGTCAAGAATAATTGGAGAAAATGACAGCATAATCTTCAGCAAAAACATCTGATTTATTTAAATTGCCACTGTTTTTTTCTTAACCTTGTTATCCAAGGCAGCATAGAAAAACTTCCCATTTGGGTCTATTCTGACATCTTCCATCTAAATGAATAAACCCTCTGCAATGCTACAAGCCTTCTACACACCGGCAAACTCTGAAATGCCACTATACACTGTACAGCGGACCCCAGGAACTGAATCTCCGTTGGCTGTGATGAGCACTTGGCAAAACCACATTTTGGTGTTAACCTAGACAGGACTTTCAAGTATACTTCTGTAGATGATCACGGTTAATGTCCTGTAACAGATACAAAACCATTCTGTGGTACGGCTGTATACTTTATTCCCTGTACCTGTCCCTTTGCTCACCTCCACAAGTGTGACATTGCGACTGTGTAGAAATTAAACTGACACTTGTTCAACCCAGCTGCATGGTTAGTCTCCCAGCTACCCAAAAGTGTGGGTGGTCCTTAACATGAATGAAAATCAGAGGTGTAATAAAACCCCTCCAGAGGCCCTCCTTTGGCCTCCTGTGGTATAAACTGCACTCCTTTTAGAAAACCTGATGCGCTGAATCCCATGGGGATGTACGTGTCCAAGGGTCTTTGGGACTGTGCCAGACCCTCTCTGAGTTTCTGCAGAAGGAGGGCAGGGTTTACTTGCCTGGAAGGCTCCAGGATATTCCCACCGTAGGAAACATCTTTGGCTCCCAAAACATAAACACACTTTTGATACAGAACTGAGCATTCACCCTACTCTACAAAAACTGATTTTGTGGCTAGTTTTCATCAACACCGTTTCCGCCAAAAGCCATTTTCCTGAGATTATGTCAAAACACTCTGGGGTAAACGTGATATTAACTTCATCTATTTTGAGACAATTAATATGCTATTAATAGTTTGCATTGCTTATAAAGCCTCAGATTAATGAAGCTGCATAAATCTTCCCAACTTTATGGACTTACAGCCATTTTCAAAATCTGTTTACAGCCTGCATTTCAGTCAGCTCAAACAGCTCAGTGTGTTGTCAGAAATTCATTGCACAGATTTCCAGCTACATGGGCACTCCTCAGCATCTCTCAGAACAAGGAGTTCACAGTAAAAATTAATGCCGTGAGGTGGTGGAGGACATTTTAAACATTAAGGAATCTAGAAATGTGTATGAGAATCATCCCTTGTTGAAAGGCATAATATTGTGTAAAAAAGCAGAAGGGGAATTGAATGCAATAGTTGAAAATATATATTTATATATACAGTAGTTGAATATATATATATATAAAAAATTGTGGATATTACAAATTATAAGCTTAATATTTTTATCTGGCAGGTAAGTACACCATGAAGATGTTCAAATACCATGTTTCAAAGCACTGGCAGATAATGCAGGGATCAGGAAGTCATTTTTTCCAAATAAAGCATTGCACAATTAGTTCAATGCCTTGTGGGTTTTGCCTTATCCTGAGTCAGCGTTCCTCGCACGTTTTGACAAAATATGCCTGTGTTGACTCAAATGCATTAACCTGGGCACTTGTCAGAAGGCCGGACAGTCCTAACTGGATAATGGAGAGATTTGGTTTCCTTTCCAGTTAAATGTGACTTTTTCTTTTAAAAACAAAAAAAAACCGAACAAAAAACTACTTGAGAGGTATTACTATACCAAATTTAAAAGTTAATCATCCATTAATACCTGCTTTTGTGGGTTCGTGCTATGAGACTGGTATTCATATCGTCAGTTGAAGTTATGCCAGAAAATCTTTGTGTCATAGTTGAATAAATAATGTGTAGTAACAAATCCGTGAGTACCTAACATCTTGGTTGTTTCTCTAAACGCTTGATTTCTTGCATCTAATCTTTGGACCTACAAACACAGCTGACCTCTCTCCCTCCAGATTTGAAATTTGGCCCAAAGTTCACATCAGAAACGGAATCGAAACTTTCTTTTCTGAATTTATGCTCACCTCCATCCTTAAAGAACCTTTCTAGCAAGCAGAAAGGACTACAAATAGCATGACTCCTTTCTCCTGGATTGCAAAAAAGATCTGAAACACAATTCAAAATAAACAAATGCATTTTCTGAGGGCTGGAAGGAAACAAAGAGGCTCACAGGACTCTGATTTTCCCCCACCTTCATTCCTTCTCTTTGTCTCATTAGCCAGTGTGGCATGCGTGCTTTCACGTGACGTAAGGAGGGGCTAGTCATGAAGCAGGGCATCTTCCCCTTTGTCTCCCAGATTAGAGGATTTGTATTTGACCTCAATGAAAAAAGCAGAGATGGAGACCTCACCAAATCACTGTAACCTCCTTACTTACCAATGCTATTGACACATGGGCACTAAAACATTCACTCCCTGTAGCTTGCCTCCACAGGGCTCTCCACCACCAGTTATCTCTTTTAGGAAAAGCAGACAGAGCAGTGGTGCTAAGATGGTATGCCATGAAAAAAGCATTCAGCTGGAGCCTCACTCTTAGTATTTACCCAGTGTGAGAACAAATTATATTCTTGATTCATCACAGGCTCACCAACTTCCCAAATGTACAGTATTAGGCACTTTTTTGTTTCATTGGAATAAATAATAGAACCAGGCTTGGCCAGGAGGCAGACAATATATTATATTTAAGACAATACCAGCACTCTGACATAGTTTCACATTTGCAGTCAGATGTAGTAGCACAGGTTGTGTAACGAACAAAAGCTTATCCAGATGTGTGCATATGTAATCTCAGTAGAATGAATAAGTTTTTTCTTGCCTTGCTGCAAAACCAGTTTAATAACTAGTATAATTCAGGTAAGGCTCCCCCTTTCACTCCCACTTGTAAAACTGTATCAGCTTAATTTCTGTTTATAATTATGAAGTGAATAGTTGTCAGCTATTAGCAGAAAGAAAGGAAGCAAAGAAGGTGCACTAGTAAAGGGGAGAAATAATACTGGAGGAGTGATGAGCAGGAAATACACAGAAAAGTTACCCAGCAAACCCCCTACAGCATGTGGATGGGCTGTGTATCTTGTGTTCATCTCTGCTTTCTGATTACCCTTCTATTAACACAGACAACTGCTAACCAGACTTGCCAGACATTAACTTTGGGTCTCTCGGATGTGATCTATGGGCACCAGCCTGCCATTTTACCTACTGTCTAGACACAGATTTTTAGAGAAAATATAACTAGTTTTCCTACAGTCTCATGTTACCTGGATAGTAATGGAGTTTCACCAGAACTCTTTCATAAGGACGGAAGAAAAATGATATATGCATTTAAACATTGAAGGGGTACTGTTAAGAGATATAAAAAAGTGGATTCATATAATTTCTATCAACTGACAACCTAGGTGCATCAAGAAGGTAAACATTCCACTTCTGGCAATGTTTCTTTTATCATAACACTACATCTACTCGAATCAGGTACTGAAGAATCAAAAGACTTTATGTCTTGGAAGGGAACAATTCCATCAGCTCCCTTTCTCTCATTCTCTTTTTTTCTTTCTATCTCTCTTCGAGTTACTAAAATACCTTTTTTTTTAATTATTCTGTAAGCACAGTCTTCCTTTCTTATCCTTTATGAATGAAATGTAAGCGAACTCTTAATCTTTGTAAGCTATGAAGATGTAAAATCTGGGCCAGTTGGTTATACTGCTATTAAATCCATATCATTTGTGAAATTTCAAGAATTTTCAAAATCTTTAATGCTACTACAGACGACATTGCCACCTTGCTTGCAGTTTGGGTCAACCACTTTGACTTTGTTTTCAATGCAGAGCTGTTGGTAGGCATCTCCTCCAGCCTGCATCTGTACCTGTCTGGTTCCTTTGCCCAACACCTTGCATGTATGGCATTTCCTATCCAGCCTTTTCATCCTGGCTCTCACCGTTTGGTATCTTGATGACGGCATTCCATTCTTCCCTCATCCTGCTATGTACAGTTTTGTTCACGTCCACTGACAATGCCACTGCAAAATACAATTTCTTATTCTCTTACTGTGAGACCTGGGTTATGTTTCTGGCTAATACACCAACCTCACCTGCCTGGGGTTCCCCACCTGTCACAATCCTTCCTTTCTGCTCTCTTTAAGGGCCACCGGTGAAACTCCGCAGCCGGCAGTAACCTATGGGTATTGGCATGTGTTGTTAAAACCTTGGGCTTTAAAACAACCCGGTTAGATCGCTGCTGCGCTGACTGAACCGCACCGCCCTCGTCTGCCTGTGCTGCTGATCC
>NW_010310972.1:0-215 GCF_000700745.2 Antrostomus carolinensis
CCGCTGCGATCCTGCGCGGAAAGCCGTGCCGAAAAGCCCCGGCGCCGTGCTGCCGACCCCGTGTTCCCCAGCGCTTGAGGCAGAGCGGGCAGGGAGCCCTCCGGGCGGCTTTCCCATTCCTGGAAGCCAGGGGCTGGCAGGAAACGAAAACGAAAGCGGCCGCCGCTGTCCAGTGCTTTCCTGCCCGGGAGAAGACGGGCCCGGCGGGAGCGGCG
>NW_010310972.1:255-6542 GCF_000700745.2 Antrostomus carolinensis
TGTTTGATGGTGAAATCATAGCCTTCGCTCCCCAAACGATGGCCTGCATGATCAGATTACTTAGATGGAGGAAGACTGGTGTCAAAGGAGTGGAAATCGGGTTGATTACGCAGCATCTGCGATGGCTGTAACGTCCAGGAGCGATTTTCTGCTTCTCCAGAGACAAAGAAGCAATCAAACTTTATTTAAGTACCTCTGTTCCTTGCCAGTTAAAGGTCCCGCTGGGGGATTAAACTCCAATTCAAGAACCTGATAATTCAGTCTGATAATAGAGTGTGGTATATAGTTTCTTTGCTGTGATAGTATTTCTTATGTTATGAAATAGAACCCTAACAAGATCCCTGCCATAACTTTCCCAAGAGAATGCAACTCCAAAAGAAGAACATTATTCAGGACATGAATCTACCAAAGAGCCATTCTGAGAACAGTTTGCTAGCGAGTACATTTACAGGGTGGCACATAAAGCAAATTCAAAACTGTAACCCACAGCAGCATAACACGTGGCAGAGTTGTGTACTGAAGGAGGGGAAGAACACCCAAACACCTGGGCTCTCTATGCCATAAGGATCAGGTACTGCTGTCTGCAACAGGTAGTTAACATTTTTATGGGTCATAAGCCAGCAGGTGGTTTAGAAGCCACCAGGATCGCTACCTGGAAGCCATCCAGTTTTCTGTTGATACAGTGCATTGCTGTGGAGGTGCCTGACAAAGGCAGGTTTCATTCAGTGGCTTGGGTTCAAACCTTCTGAAATCACATAGCATGAGCCCCTCAGAAAGGAGGATGTGGAGCATTAGCTTGTATGATAAAAGCTCCTCTACACCCCCACAAAGAGGCAATGGAAGTGGGGGAGCCTAAGTAACACCCTTGTCCCTGCTGCTCCCAGGCCCCTCACAGGAGACACCAGCCCATCAGAGGCCCATCTCCACAAGCACAGAGGAGCACACAGGCCCCACAGCAGGTGGGAAGCCAAATACAAGACTCAGAGGAAGGGACACCCTGCCTGAGCCCCTCCCAGAGGAGCCTCAGCCGCAGGGATGAAGCCCACCAGGATGAGCCAGCACCACAGCACCTTTCAGACTGAGGGAGCTGCTGCCTGGTTATGGCCTCTGGGACAGATTATGGGATGCAGAGGAAAAGCATTTTATCATTGTACAGGGCTTATTATGAGATGCTCAGAGGAGCAACCAGAGGTGGGAAAAGGGATAGGTGTAAGTGACTGGGAGGATCTGGGGAGGAACAAGTGTGAGACAATAGAGGGATCAGGGGTTAAAAAGGACCACTTGCGTGTAAATAGTTGCTGGCTGATGCACTTGTCTGGCCGTGGCCTGCGCCCAGTTGAAACAAATCTATTCCACATGTTGTTATCCAGTGGGTTCCTCTCCAGTTGCAGATTTCAGCACCTAAATTAACAATGGAATTTGGATTTTGATTTTTAAAAAATAAGGAATTTGATCAGTAGGAATTTAAATTATCCATCCAGTTTTGTCCTTGCAGTTCAGAAAAGAGGCACACTGGTCATGAGAACTGGTGCCAGACATGAAGGTACGGTACCAGTACAACTGGTACAACCAGTACAACTAATTTAGCTAATATTTTAATAAGCTTTAAATGGTTTAGTAATAAACATGACATTTCTAAATAGCAAATTTACTTACACAGCTAGGTGGTATACATAAAAATGAAGCTACAAAACAGTCACAAAACCAGACAAAACAGTCACAAACTGGTCTGAGAAGTCTCTTTCCAGTAAGAACAACAAACAGCTACAAAAACATCCCCAGAATGAAGAGGAAGCTTCTAGTTTAAGAGCAACTTTACCAAGCTGCTAAATGCTTTAGTTAACTAAGAGGATTAGATAACATTGGGACTTCCCTTATTGCAAACAAAAAATGCTGTGTCAAAGCTAAAGGTTTATATTAACTCTGTGTATGTGCTTGGATTTTCAAGGTTCACATATCTATATATATTCGCGCACTTCCTTTTTTCAAAAGTTGAATAGTAAGAGGAAAACAACAAAAAATCCTCAAGCTTGTAATAGTTTTTTGTCATTAACATGAGATAGTAGAAATCTGGATTTTTTGCTGAACACTCATTCCCAAAATAGAAATAAGCAATTGTGTCACAAGTTAAAGAATTCATTATCATGGGGTTAAGAAAATCTTACAGTCATTCATGTTTACAGTCAGTACTCTTCTCGTGTACTGAGATAAATATGCTGTGGTAAAACCAAAACTATGAACATAGGCCATTGATTTTTCTCTCTTTCAAACTATTTATTTTGATCCAGCAGCTTTAAAGTTGTATGGTTCTAAATAAGTGTTTGCTGTCCCATTTTGGAAAATGTTGATAGATTTTGGAGTTTAATTTTTTAGATAATCTTTCTAGTTCAAGAGAATTAATCAGGCAGGCTGACATAGATGTAACCTTCTTTCCAAACATTAATTGTACAGGCTATCTCTAGCATGGTTTGCTTCCTTCTTAATCTGGAATATGAAACTGAAGTAGATAATCAATTGTTTTATACCCAAATCATTATGGTAAAATTCCAACTCATTTATCCAAGTGCACTACATATAAAGATAAGAGAAAGAATGCTTGCTTTCTTTCAAACATTTCTTCTGGTTATTCTTCTGTGTTCCTTTTTCTTTCTTGTAATGTAAAAATCACATTTAACTTACCCAATAAACACCTGCATTGGGACAACTCGTTGTTATTTCCATTTTTAGGTTAGTTAAGTCTTTTCGTTAAGTACCACAACCAAAATTTCTAAGATTTATTTATTTTTGAACCAACTATTTGTGGAGAAAAATACATCTTATCATTTAAATCTTTTTAAAAAGATAACAAGAATGAAGGGACATGACTGCCCTGCTAATGGCTCCTGGTTTTGCAGTACTACAAAATGTCTTCATGACTGTGTGTGAGTCTTCTGCAATGGCAGCAATCCGGACTGATGGAACACTGCTTGCCTTCAGAAATGCCAATGGTCCAACAGCACTGTGCAATATGTGATGCTGTCTGATTTTTTTCAGTGGACTCCATATCATGACCTGACAGATTGGTGGCCAACAGGCCATAGCCTGGAGCACTTGAACAAGAGCCTGTGCCTAAACTCAGGTTTTATACTACTGTACTCCACAGGACCATGGCTCCCAGCCGACGCTATGCCAGCACATGATGAATAAGGCACTGTACTGAAGTGGATGTGTCAGCACCACTTCACCCAGCTCTTGATCACAGCGGTAGCAAGATACTGATGGAGGGGCAAGACAGGTATCATTCATCCAAGCAAGACAGAGATTCTGGATTTGATTGTGGCTCTTCAGGGCTATTTCTGATTTCCTGCAACAGCCACTCAAATGAAGAAGCAGCAATGTCGCTGGGGGCATGGGAACGGGAACAGGACCAGCAATGTCCCCCAGTGTGAATATTCACAGTTATCAGGCAAATCATAGTGTTCAGCTCGTGTCTGGAGCAGCAAGCAGGTACCAGTAAGGAGAGGCAAGAGCTGCAGCCTCTGTTGCAGATGGGCTCCTGCCCAGCGTCTGCAGTCTGGTGTAACTGAAATCTGCCTCCCCTACACATGCATAAACCACAGTGGCTCTTTATGCCTTCTATGAAACTACTCTCCATTCTCTCTGCTACTTCTTAAATCCTTAATACTTTCTTCAGAAACTAGCCTCATTTCCCTAGCAACCTGCCACAGTCTGCCCCCGTTCTCTACTTTTGTATTATTGAAATCTGCTGCCCCATCATGCTAACCCCTCCACAGAAACGAGACCTCTGCAATACAGAGCTCTACTGCACTCTGAAGTATATTCCTGCTCAAGAAAAGAAGAAATTTGGACAGACCAAAAAGGTTTGCTTGGCTGCAAGGGGCTCAGTGGGTCGGAGTGGATGATATCTTTGGTAACCTGCTTTGAGGAAAAATTACATTGTCTCAAATTTACCAATGAGAGACCCATCAATCACAATTTTCTCTCATTAAACCTAATTAAATACCTGTCAGTGGCTGCCAGTGCAGTACTGCCATCTTGCGCGGAGCTGGAGGGTAGCAGGGAATTTCTCTCCTGGGTCTCCGCTGCACCAGTAGCTCTCAAGACCTCAGCGAGCTGCATACCACCTTCGACCTCATCGCAGAAGCCACTGCTTCAATGTGCTTGGAGGATGGATTCTTCTACTCAGGGGTGAACAGGTCTGTTATCAGCACTGCGTAATTTCGTCTATTAGTTATAATTTTTTTCTGTACTCCTCTGCCTTTTTACTCTGTGATCCTTTCTTACAGCATCTCCCCCCCCCCACCGCCAGTATGCTACCATTTATTAATTTTTTCAGTTCCTTTCCATAATTGTGCTAATGTCCATATTTCATAACATTTTACACAACCAGGCATCACTCATGTATGTAACAGGTTTCCATGTATCCTTCCACAAAACCTTAGTGCCTTCTTGGATCGTAGGCAATTAGAATTAAGTACAGGTTGTCCAATGCATCCTCCAGTTCTCCACATGGGACTGTCATTTTGTGAGTCAGCTTCCCCATTTCCCCCTCCCTTGGTTGTTGCCGTCATTAACTGTTTCTTCATGACAGAGAACATTTTGATTCTAGATACAACCTTATGCACATATTAAACCCCAGAGAAGCTTGCCAGAACATGGTTTTTCAATGTTCCTTTCCTATGAGCTAGTTATTTTAAATAAACCAAGACTTACGCAAGGATTTTTATTCAAGTGAGCAATATAATGCCTTCAGTAAAACTATTAACTGTGAGCAAAACCCTCACTTTCAAAGGTGTATGCAGAATATTGGGCTACATGATTTCATCCTTGCAAATGCTTACATCGATAAGCAGTTAAATCAGCACTTACTCTATACTCTAAACTGACAGTGAAAGTTTGACATGGACTAATCTGTCAAACCTCTGGAGCTGTAAATACATTCTACCATCATGTTTTTAAAGTTTGTACCTCCTTACAAACCAAAATTATGTGTGGTCAAGACATTAAATACTTTTTAAAGTCACAGGCATTTTCAAAATATCATTTTAAAAACCCTGAAGTTCTGGGAAAGACTTGAAGTAAAAATGTTAAGCAATTTTCCACAACAGAAAAAAATTGGGTTTTCGTTATTTTTCTCCTATTTTTGCTGTACCGTTAAAAAAGGGGGAAGGGGGGAAAATGGGAAGACAGCTATCTTCTTAGACATTTTTTTTTCTCTCTCTCTCTCAAAAAACCACCTTTGCAAAAATGTATCCACTTAGAAAATGAGAATCACTTGCCAGTCAGGATGTTAGCAGATATTAAGTATTTGAAAATGACTCACTACATCTGAATCTTGAACTAGAAGACTCTTTCTGGAAAGGGATGATTCACTCCTATAAGGTGAGATGTCAAATTCCATTATGAGGTGGTGTTTGAGGTGCTACATATTCTCACAGGCTGGTGTTGGAAACTGTAATGAGATAGTCTTTAGAGCTGAAAGAATCCTAGGACTCCTATCCAATATTTGTATCACTGTTTAAAAAGGCAACTGACCCAGCACAATTTTTGTATCAACAGTTTTTCAATTAAGACATTTTAATTTCTTTGGATTTCAAAGTCAGGCTTTAATTATGGATGATGATGCCATGAAAACATTCTGTCACACGATGAAAGGCAGAATAAGACAAGAAGCCTGAATGGCAAGGGCATTTAATTCCTTGTTTTGCTAACCCAGTACCTGGGTGCACCATGCCCGAGTCGTGAGCCTGCCAGGCCCTTTGTACACATTTAATGTGGAGATGAGTTCCTGGAAATTTCCTGGGGGACACAGACACAAAAAAAGCAAAGAGGAAAATGACACGCAGCTCACAGCTGGACTGGCACTTTCCATCCAGCGCATGTTTAATGCCCACCCCAGCTGCAAGAACCAGCATGAAACCCATCGCTTCTTCACGCCTTCACAGTCTGAAGTTGCCTGAAACCAGCAGCGTGGTTTCAATGCGATGATACTCCTCGGTTAAAACCGCAGAGTCCCACACAAAACGGGCCGGTCCCACTGGAACGGATCTGCATTTTTCCAGGCTGCTGGAGGGTGTAGGGTGTTTGCTTGACATTCGCTTGAAAAGGAAATTTAAAAAGGCAAAGCGCCTGTGGCTACGACAGAAACCAGCGGCCCAGGCACACACACTCTGGCGCTCCCAGAGCCGCTCCAAATGGCGGGCGGGCACCGCGGGCCCGGGCGGGACGGCCCCGGGGGCGCAACCGAGCGCCGGCCCCTTAAACCCCGCCCGGCCCTGCTCGCACCG
>NW_010310973.1:0-216 GCF_000700745.2 Antrostomus carolinensis
GGTGCGGGGCTCGGAGGCTGCCATGATCATGCACATGAACTGTTTGCCCGTCCTCTTGTCGATGGGGTAGATGGTGGTGGGGGTAAAGCGCTTGTTGCTCTCCACGAAGTCGCAGAGCTGCTCGTAGACGGCGGGGAACTCGTGCCGCAGGAAGACGCCGCGGATGCGCAGCTCGCGCTGGATGTTGATGAAGCAGACCTCCCGCGCCTTGCGGCC
>NW_010310973.1:324-568 GCF_000700745.2 Antrostomus carolinensis
TTGGCATATTTCCTGACCGTCGGCACCTGTGTCTTTGGCGATGGTCTCTCCGGCACTTTTTGGGTGACGGCCACGGTTACATTCAGGAGGAAACATTCGTCGGGGTCGTACTCGTTGCCCGTCTCCCGCAGCTCCCGGGCGTACTCCCCCAGGTTGTCCGAGTAGCTCTCCAGCTCCCGCAGGGACAGGTAGGTGGGGGACATCAGCAGGCTCTCCAGCCCAAACTGGAGGAAGTTCTCAGCCG